>NW_010196258.1:0-415 GCF_000695765.1 Mesitornis unicolor
ATGGAAAGGGGTGGAAATGGATGGAAATGGATGGCAAGGGATGCCCATGCCATGCTGTGCTGAGGCAGAGCAGGGGCCAGCAGCCAGCCCTAGCAGTGTCTGGGGAAGGCAGTGGGGCATAAGGTCCTCAGGGCCTGGGGGACCAACACCCTCCCTCAGGGAGCGGTCGCTCTCCCTTCCCTGCTTCCCCAAGTTTGCCCCTTGCCCACTGTACCCAGGCCTCTCCTGCAGTAAGCAGCCCTGGCAGGGCAAGGACCCTAATTTCTGGCATTTCTTGGCTCTGGGCAGTTAGGTCTTGGGACAGCAGTGGGCCAGGGGACTGACAGTGTTCTGGTGGGACCCCGGGCTCTTCACTGCCAGGCACCAAGTCCTAGGTCCTGCAGGGGATGGAGCCAGGGAGAGGGGGGGGGTCCGG
>NW_010196258.1:456-852 GCF_000695765.1 Mesitornis unicolor
CCTGCAGAGCTGTGGGTAAACAAGGTGCAGGAACGGCTGAACTCCCTGGAGATAACAAAGCACTGGAGCGGGACCAGTGCTTGGCTCGGGCACAGCAGGGACCAGGGTGTGGGAGCTGCCTCCACCAAACATGCCTGGGGTCAGCTCAGGGCCACTAGGTTTGTGGCAAGGGCTGTAGTGATTGGGCAGAGATGCTGAGGTCCCAAATGCTGGGGACACGGCCAGAGCTGGGGACATATCCAGGCCTGGGGACATGGCTGGTGGAGCGGGCAGTGTGGTACTCACTGGAAGCTGGGAAGGAGCCTGGCGAGGGGCAGGGGCTGGTGCCAGGACCCCAGGCACCGGCTGAGCCCCTGTGCAGTGGCCTCGCAGCCTGCGGCAGGGGCGAGCAGAGCC
>NW_010196258.1:1025-1278 GCF_000695765.1 Mesitornis unicolor
GGCCTCTCGCTCCCTTTTCCTGCTGCTGCTGTTGAGGGAACAGTTATCTTCACAGACACATCACTACAGGACATAAAAGAGCAGCTGAGATGGCAGCGCCGCATGCCTGTACGTACGCAACTATCAATGGAAAATTACACATTCGTTACTGGGCATATGGAGGGTTTAGTTTAGTCATTGACTCTGCCGGCACCCGGCAGCACTGGCACAGTGGGGCCATCCCTGGTGAGGGGCAGAGGAGATTGGGGAGTGC
>NW_010196259.1:0-869 GCF_000695765.1 Mesitornis unicolor
TAAATAATGAAACAAGATTTACAATATCTATGAAGAGAAAACCCTCAAACCACCGACCGTACACCAGGATGCACATGGGGAACCCGTCCAGCACCAACTAGGTAGGAACAGGGGGATTTGGGGAGGTTTGGGGGTGTTTTGGGGGTATTTAGGGGGTATTTGGTGGTTGCAGGGGGTTTTGGGGTGTTTTTGAGGGTGTTTGGGGTGACTTTGGGGCTAGTTTGGGGTCACTTTAAGGGTCAAGTTTGGGGGCTGTTTGAGGTCATTTTTGGGATTTTTAGAGGGTTTCTGGGGGTATTTACCTGCATCTGGGACTCGACCTCCTCAACCACCTCCTGCTGCGAGGCGGACGGAGGGAAGACGCGGTCGAAGCTGAAGTCGTAGTGGACGTCGCCGTGGCGCTCGCACCCGATGTGGGACTGGTTCTGGGGACAAAACCCAGCGCTTTGAGCCCAACCCCACCCCAATGCGAGCAGAAAACCCCCCTGTGACCCTGACAAATCCCATTTTCCTAGGGGTTTTGTGCATTTGGAGGGGATTAACGATGGCCGAGGGGGGCAAAATTGGGGTGACCGATGGGGGGACGCCCCCAAAACGCGCTCACCTCCTCGGAGCGGGACAGCAGCGGCGTTTTGTTGTCCTGGGGGAGGGAATGCAGGTGCTCCAGGCCCTTTTGCCGCTCCTCTTCCTTGGGCAGCACCGGCCGCATGTTGCCCTGGTGAGGGGAGAAATCGGAGGTTTTGGGGTATGGGAGGGCGTTTATGGGGTGTGTCCTCCAAAAAATGACCTGGTTTTGGGGTTACTTTGAGCTCCTGGACCGTGTTGTGGAGGTGGTGCTGCTCCATCTCCAGGCTGTGGATCCGCTCCTC
>NW_010196259.1:903-1433 GCF_000695765.1 Mesitornis unicolor
CTGCCCCCCCGGCGGCGGTTGTTCCAGCCGCTGCTCCTGCGCAGCTGCCCGCGCCTGCAGCTCCGTGGCCTCTGCGGCCTGTGCCTGGAGGGCAGAAATGGGGCAGTGGGGCTAAAAATGGGGCTGGGGGGTTGCAAATTGAATCTGGGGGTCAGGAGCAGGCAAACAGGTGTGGGCAGTGTTAATAAAACAGGGCAGTTCGAGAAGGCAGTTCGTGAGGGTAGGGCACAGAGAGTGCACTGAAAATGGACCAAAATAACCAAGGACCATGGTGGCCACTTGACGGGAACTGAAGCCTGCTCCAGGTTCTGCACCAGCCAGGACTGAGGCAGCTACCCAGACGGAGCCCCAGTGGACGCATGTGGCCACCCAGGTACCTGACTGCAGGGCATGCCCTGCTTTCTCACTGCAAATGACCACCAGTGGTGAATCAGCTTGTAGGAGCTGTGCCCAGGTGGAGGAACTCCTCTGTCTGGTGGCAGAGCTGAGGGAGGAGGTAACCAGGCTGAGGACCATTAGAGAGAGGAAGA
>NW_010196259.1:1928-2145 GCF_000695765.1 Mesitornis unicolor
AATTCATAGAAGGAAATTAAAAGCTATAAAGAAAGACTTCATGGCACTGGGTGAAATGGTAAAGGGCTTAGGAGCGCAGGTTGTCTTTGCCTCATCCATCCCAGCTACATGGAGGGATGAGGTAAGGAACAAAAAAACTCAGGAATTAAACAACTGGCTAATCCTGGTGTGGGGAGCAAAACTTTCGGTTCTTCAATCATAGGATGGACTGCTCTCC
>NW_010196260.1:0-292 GCF_000695765.1 Mesitornis unicolor
CGCGGTGTCTCCACCCGACCCCGAGCTGCCAGCGGGCAGCCCCTGCCGCAGGAGCCAGCGCAGCTTCCGAGGGAGCGCTACAGCGAGGGGACGAGCGGTTCCCGGGGGACAGGGGTGCTCGCCAAAGGCGCCCAGAAGAGTGGCCTCACTCCGTGGCTCCTGGGGTCACGGCACCCACTCACGACTTCCTGGGGTCCCCGGGGGATGTCAGGTTAGGCGCCAGGTGTTTCCAGGCTTGGAGGAGGCGGGGGGGCAGAGCTTCTGCCGGGGCACTCCAAACCCGCTGGGGGGG
>NW_010196260.1:355-727 GCF_000695765.1 Mesitornis unicolor
TGTAAGGGTGTGGGGTGAGTTTTGAATCCAACCTTTAACCCACGGCAAACGGGCGCGCCGCAGACGGCGGAAACCGCATGGCGGCAACAGGAGAGTCCTCCTGCAGGGGGGCGGCTGGACTCGTTTTGTCCGAAAGGAAAGGAACCTGGCACCTTCTGGGACCCACAGAGACGCCTCGGCCGGCCCGGGATGCCCAGCGCAACCCCCGGCACTGCCGGGCACCCAGGAGCGTTTTGTTCTAAACAAAAAAACCCCCACCAAACAGCCAAAACCAAAAGTTTTTGACCCTTGGGGCAATACTGTCCCTCCCCGAGGGCTGCTCAGGGTTCACCATGTCTGGGGCTGCTGAGCGAGCAGCCGGGGGCGGCGGGG
>NW_010196260.1:790-2530 GCF_000695765.1 Mesitornis unicolor
TTTGCTCTTATTTTCATGTTTTTTTCGCGTAGCTTCTCGCTCCCTGTCGGCAGCGGCACACCGAAATGGACCCCGTCACAGTGGAGGGGGATTTTGTCCCTGCTCCGTGTCCGGCAGCTGATGGCGGGCCACTTCCCCCGCCGCCGAGGCCAGCCTGACGTACCCCAGTGCCAGAAACGCAGCGCACAGGCGCCCACGAAACAGACCGGCTCTTTGCTTTGCTCCAGGTTAGCTTCCAACACGCTGAGAGAAAATAGAAACAAAAATAAGTTAATAGCTCCTGATCCTATTCAGGAATCTTAAAAATAAATAGCTTCCCTCAGCCAAAGAGCGCAAGGCGTTCATTTGGCAGCAACGGGGCTAAACATTTGTTGAACTGGGAAAGGAACAAATGAGAAAGTGTCATTCATGGCTCCATGCCGCTGGCCCCTCCCAGCCACTTTCACCAAGGGCCCTTTGGAGCTGATGACACCGTTGGGTCCCCTCACAGGCGGACTGATTAGATTAGCCGTGATTGCTGCGGTTCACGTTCCCGGCTGGCACACTTAGACAAATCGCTTGCATGAATTACGGGAGGGCTGGGAGCGCCGCTTCAGAGGGTCACTTGTAATTTCGATTATATGTGATTAAAGGCTTAATACGTGAAAAGGCTCAATTTGCACCCGTTTGGTTTTCGGTTTAGAAGGGTCTGTACGAGACGTACTGTACCGTCAAACTTTGTTTTACCTCCGGGAACACTTCTGTTTGGCGGGTCAGTGTCAACTGTCTTTCTTTTGTGATGGATCCGGTTAAAAATAGTAATACTTTATTCTGTTCCTTGCGGTGGAACTGATATAGAGGGATGCCAACACGCGTTCACTGTATGGGGAGACTATACATAGTCTCAGAAGGTATATAGATGTGTATATATATTTTCCCCCGATAAAATATCAGCGGAGAAAACGCCGAAATGTTAAAATTTAAAACAATCTGGCAAAACCCAAGCGCCTTTTCCCGACCTCCTGAAGCAGCAGAGCCCGAGGATGCTGACTGCTGTGCCCCGGCTCTACCGCCACCCTCCTCGCTCCCTCGGCGCCGGGATGCCCCGTCCCCCACCCCAGCAGCGGGCGGGCAACAGCAGCAGCAGGGTCCCACCGAAAAGGACAGCGGCACGGGATGTCCCCAAGCGCCGGCTGAGAAACGGGCACCGCGGCTGGCCCACCGTCCTGGTAATCCCGGCGTCTTGCTTCACCCCCTCTTTAACTCTTTTCCCTGTTTATATTTTGACTTCCCTCCAAAAGACAGTAAAAACGTAAGCCCCGAGAAGGACCAGTAAGCCCAGCAGCCAAGCGATAATTCCGAATGTTAACTAGACAGGGACGATGCGTTTCGCTGCGGCGGGGGTCTGCGAGACCCGGAAAGGCGCTCCTCGGTCAGGGGCTTGGCGGCGGAATCGAGCAGCGGAAAGGGCTCTTGTCCCGTGTCGGGGGTAAATAAATAGCCTCTTCACGAAGCCGGCGGCCCGGCAGGTGACGGTGAGAACTGGTGTTTAGTGCTAGCAAACCCCAGCTTTTGAAGCGAACCTCGATGGTGACGCTGTTAATGATTACAACGATAATAACAGTAATCGGGCTCTGACCGGGCGCCGTGGGGTTCGCTGTTGCCGCGGCCGGTATTTTCCGTAACCCCCCTGGTCCCTCCGCATTAAGGTCGCCCAGACAGAGCGCCCCGGAGCCCGGCGGCTCAGCTCCTCCCTTCCCC
>NW_010196260.1:2591-4040 GCF_000695765.1 Mesitornis unicolor
ACACACACCCAGGAAAAGATTAATACACGCAACAGAAGGTTAGCGGAGTTATTATCCTTTTCAATTCATTTTTTACTTAAAAACGCAATGGAATTATTCATTTTATTAAGGAGGAAGAAATTAAAGATTAGGCTTTAGGCGGTATTTTACCTCTCTCTAATCGCCTCTGGGATCGGATTGGAGTAATCCTGACGACTAGATGAAGTCGCCGGTGGCTCGGATTTTGAGTGCATGTAGAGATACGTATTGATAATAATGCAAGTGAGCAATATCAAGAACATAGCTTAGGAACGAATGAAACACAAAACCGATTACGGGGAAAAAGAGAACAGCCAGCTTTCCTGGGCAGAGCACGAAATCAACCCGAGGCAAAACTTTTGCCCTTAATTCCTCCGACGCTCTGTAACTCTGGGAGGCCGACGGGCTCGCTGCTTCCCCCGCCGGTCCCTTCTGGCGGGGCTCCGGAGGTGCCGCCTGCCTGGAGAGCGATGCGGGCCGGCGAAGCCTGCCAGCCCGTAGCCCGCAGTCCGCCATACCCCTGTGAAGGAAAAGCGGCCAAAAGGTTACTTGTCGCCATGCCCAAAGCTTGTAAGTCGCTCTGCGCGGAAACACCTCCCTGCACCGGCACAGCTGCAGGGTATTTGCAGATCGGCAGGTGCGTAGGGTAGCATCGCTAAAAAGATGCGGTCTGAGCGTAGAGCAAAACTTGGGACAGGACTGAAAAAAACATATCGACATTGATTTTAGAAAGCCCATCTATATTGCAGGTAACTCCAGCACTAACAAAACTCCATCTCTGTGGCGGAACAGAATTACTTCCCAAAAAATAAATTAAAAAAAAATCAAAAAAGACCTTTAAGATCACTATTTAATAGTTAGTCACAAACGTAAGTTTTCGTGTGCAGTCCGGAAAGTAAAGGGAGGAATATCCGTACAGAAGTAACGAATAATAAAGCTCCCGCTTCTCCAAGAGTGTATCTCAGTGCTGAAGAGACCAGTATAATTGTAATGGCAGGGCTGTAATTGCTGCTTTCGGATATTTATCCTGCTCAAATGACACTACATATTTTACTTCTAAACACATGTCAAAAAGTCAATCCCAAAAAGACCAGTTAGGAGCAAGCTGTTAACATATTAAGTATATGGGATTTGAAGCCTCTAAAACCCACTCAACAATAATTCCCTTCTTCAGCACCAATCAAGAGGAAATTTGCCTAGATTGAATTAAATGAAAATTGCTCTGAAGGAGGAAACTCTCATCTGGCAGGCACAAAACAAGCGAAAGCCTATGACACCCCAGAGAAGCAGCAATCCGGGGCAGCAGCCCCGCACGGCGGGGAATGCAGCCTAGAGCCCCCCCACCCCGGGTCCCCGCGGTTTCCCCTCGGGTTGGTGTCACCGTCCGAGCCGGGGCTGGCGATGGTGGTGCGAGAAGCAGCAGGTAAGAGG
>NW_010196260.1:4562-4771 GCF_000695765.1 Mesitornis unicolor
TCCCTCCCCTCTCCCACTTTGCCGCAAGCGGTTTGTCTTGGGCCGGGAGGATGTGGGGACACACAGCCTTTTTCAGGCTCCTCCGCCCGGGTGGGGGGTACGGGCGCTGGCGGGGGCCTCCTTGCCTCTCTGGAGGCTTCTCTCCCCTAGCAGGACCCGGGATCTCCTTTCTCCCTCCCCTGGCCCCGGTGAAGGGCAGCACTAGGCCG
>NW_010196260.1:4925-6372 GCF_000695765.1 Mesitornis unicolor
GGTTCACCCCAGGCCGGCTGGAGGAACGGGAGCTCGTTGTGACCCCGAACTGTCCGATGATGGGACCGGGGGTGAATACAAAAGCCCCTTACTCACTGCTGTCCCTCTCCATTCCCCGACCCTCGCTAGGATGTGGGTGCAAACACTCGGGAGCTGGAAGTGCCACCCCGGAGCAGGGCCGCCAGACTTTCCTGAAACACATGAGGAGCACATCTGTTCAGGTGCACATACACCTACAAGCAGTGTGTGTGCGGTATAATTCTTCATGTAGCTATACCGACTCTGTGTTTTTGGTATTTGAGTTATCCGTGTATTATTGAAGGACAGAGAAGCTACACTTAGCGGATAAGCAGGTTACTTTATATGAATCTAAATAGTGCTTCAGAATTAAAGACATTCTCTCTTCTATTTCCCTTCCCTTCTCTTCTCCAGCCTCAGGTTTCGATTAATCCTTTTGCTAACAAACACTCTGGATTTGGCACAGGTGGCTTCCGCATCACCACGAGTTGCTCTCGCCGCCCGCTTGTCTCAAGTTCCCCGCGCATCTGTTTACTCTTTTCCAAAAGCTCAACGCCACCTGACCTTGTACTTTAAAGCAGTGAGCAGACCAGGAGCAGTCCCAGGAGCAGAGCAGCCATCTCGCTCCCTCCCTCAGACACACACACCCACCCACGCACAAAGAGAGCTCGGGCTGTAAAGTGGCAAGGAAACAAACCGCTTTCCCTCCAGCCGCTGCTTCTGCAGCACCTCGTTTGACAAATACCCTGGCGCTTGCCCTTGAATTGGGTTTCACATCCCTATTTAGCACTTGGACAATGATTTTAGATGATGTCACTTAAAGCCAAACAAGAAAATTGATCTCGGATTTGCTTGGCCTCTAAAGCCTGGCTAAGCAGATTGCGAATAATAATAATAAAAAAGGGAGAGAGGGAGGCAGAGGGGAGAGACGCGAGGAGGGAGAGACGCCTCCTTCCCTGGGCGGGGGAGGTGCGGGCGCCAATGAAAAGTAGCCGCTTACTGGGGGGGGGGAAAACTTTTCCTGTTGACTGCTGGAAGCGAATTGAGCAATTATCTAGTTTACCTTCTCCTCTTGGAAGTTAACGATTGGCGAGATCTTGGCTGCGTTATTGACACAACACTTTCTATTGATAGAAATAAGTAGCGATTGTCCCGAGTCATTGGTGCGCCAAAGTAAACTGTGATGGGCTGGCATGAGTCCACTGGACTGAGAAGGCTGGTTCCGCCGGCGGAGGCTGTGGAGATGGTGGCGGCGGCGGCGATGCTGGTCTCCCTCCTTGCAGATCAGTGACAAGAAAAGAGGCAGAGAGAGTGAGAGAGAGAGAGGGGGGAGAGGAAAAAAAAAGGAAAAAAAAAGAAAAAAAAAGAAAGAAAAGAAAAAGAAAAAAAAAGAGGAGTCTACCAAAGAGGCTCGAACCCGGCGAGCAAG
>NW_010196260.1:6434-8663 GCF_000695765.1 Mesitornis unicolor
AGAAAGCCTGTCTGCCAGGAGCAACATGATCAGCACGCCCAAGCCCCTCGCCTTCTCCATTGAGCGCATCATGGCGCGGACGCCAGAGCCCCGCTCCATCCCCGTTCCGCAGCTCCTCCACGGCTCCGTGGCCAAAGGCGACCCCAAGCACCCGCTGCATCTCAACTCCTCCATCCCCTGCATGATCCCCTTTGTCCCAGTGGCGTACGACCCCCTGCCCAAAGCGGCGGTGGCCGGAGTGGAACCCAGGAAGGCACATTTAGACTCCTCTTCCTCGCCCTCCTTTAGCTGCGGCGATCTCTTGAACTGTGCCCTGAGCTTGAAAGGAGATTTCCCCCGCGACGCCCTGCCCTTGCAGCAGTACAAACTGGTAAGACCCCGAGTGGTCAATCACTCCTCCTTCCACGCCATGGGAGCCCTGTGCTATTTCAACCGAGGCGACAGCCCTTGTCACCCGTCCTCCAGTGTCAACATCCACCCGGTGGCTTCTTATTTCCTCAGCTCTCCCCTGCATCCGCAGCCCAAGGCGTACCTGGCGGAGCGGAACAAGCTGGTGCTGCCGGCCGTGGACAAGTACCCGGCCGGGGTGGCCTTCAAGGACTTGTCGCAGGCTCAGCTGCAGCACTACATGAAAGAGAGCGCTCAGATCTTCACGGAAAAAATCGCCTACAAGACCTCGGAGTTCAGCCGCGGCTCCCCGAGCAGCAAGCCCAAAGTTTTCACGTGTGAAGTTTGCGGAAAGGCAAGTAGAGCCGCAGCCCCCTGCCCCTGCTTCCCCAGCTCCTACCCCCGTCCGTCTCTCCGCTGGGTTGTCGGTCTCTTGCTTGCTTGCTTTTTGAGGGACGGCTTCCCCTCGGCGCTCTCGCCTTCTAATCGCATTTTTTTGGTCTGATTTTACTCTCAAGGTATTTAATGCACATTATAACTTAACTCGCCACATGCCGGTGCACACGGGAGCCAGACCCTTTGTGTGTAAAGTTTGCGGGAAGGGCTTCAGGCAGGCGAGCACACTGTGCCGGCACAAGATCATCCACACCCAGGTGAGCATTCATCCTCTTCTCCCTCCATCCTTTCCACTGTCCTTCCCCGAGCCCTCTCCTCTCACACTTTTTGCGGAGGCCGGCGTTGCCCGGCCGCCCCGAGGCCGTGGTGCGGTGCAGGGAGCCGCTGAGCCAGAACCGCTGGGGGATTTCGTTTGCCCCAAGCGCGGTGGGGTACGGCGAGGTGTACCTCGCAAACCCTGCAAACCACAGCAAAAACCCTGCAGACCACCACAACCACCAAGCCGTGACCCGGTGTTTGTTTCCCTCCAGGAAAAGCCACACAAGTGCAACCAGTGCGGCAAAGCCTTTAACCGGAGCTCGACCCTGAACACGCACACACGAATACACGCCGGCTACAAACCTTTTGTCTGTGAATTTTGTGGCAAAGGATTTCACCAGAAAGGTACCGGTCTCTCCCTTGCCTCCCCTCCCCCCCCCAAAGTCGGGACAACCTGCGACAGGGAGAGGGAGGGTTGGTTTTATTTTTAATTTCTGCTAATAGAGATTTAGGTTAATTTTAAGCATCGCTAGCCTCGACACGTTTCCTACGGCACGGCCGCTGGAGTGGGGCAGGGTTTTCGTTTTGGGGGAGCGGGGGGGCAGCGCACGCTCCCCGGACCAAGCAGCTGCCAGTGCAGCTCTGCGAACGGATTCGCAGCCTTTTTCCCCCTCCGAGTGCAGGAGTTTGGTTATTTTTTCTCCCTGTGTTGTTGGGAAAGCTAAACCCAGCGGTCTTATTTGTGCAGTTGATGTGTTTTTGGTTTATTCGGTATTTCCCCCCGCATCTGTCAAAGGAGCGGCCGCGGAGAGAATGGGGAAAAAAACCTGTGTGTTTGCTAAGAGATCGGCGCTCATTTTCGGCTAAAGCCGGATAATGGGGATCGGACAGGATTTGGGGACTTCTTTTCTGTCTTTCTGTCTTTCTGTCTTTCTGTCTTTTTCTCCTCTTTGCAGCGCCCAGTTCTCATCTCCGGGCCCCTTTACCCTTCTTGTCTCCTTCCCAGGCAATTACAAAAACCACAAGCTGACTCACAGCGGGGAGAAGCAGTTCAAGTGCAATATCTGCAACAAGGCTTTCCACCAGGTGTACAACCTGACCTTCCACATGCACACCCACAACGACAAGAAGCCCTTCACCTGCCCCACCTGCGGCAAAGGCTTCTGCAGGAACTTTGACCTCCAGAAG
>NW_010196260.1:8796-9329 GCF_000695765.1 Mesitornis unicolor
TCCGCCCGCCTCCTTGCATGCACCTGTTAAGCGGTTTCGTGTTTTATGCTCTATATCGCCACTAACGTTTACAAGACTGATTGTTTCCTCCTTTATTTTTTAATTTTTTGTTTGTTTGTTTTTAAAGACTATTTTTTTGGTTGTTGTCGTTGCATCTCAGGTGGAGAGATGGTTAAAAAAAAAAGAAAAGAAAAACAAAAAGCGCCAAGCCAATTTCTGCTGTATTTATTTGGAATCTGTATTACCCGAGCCGGGAACGCTGCACCACTTTAATTATTTCGATGTATATATATTTCCACTGTGTTGATCCTGCCCTGCCTCCGCTGCCTGCTGATTATCCCCCCTCTTGATTTCCTCCTCTCCCTCTCCCTCTGAATATCGTATCTATATGGACAGAGCTGTTTCACTATGTATGGATTTGAATTTCGGTTTGACTCTTGCACGTGAAAAAAAAAAAAGGAAACAAAAAAAAGAATTCGTTGATCTGGTGGAAATAAAAACTTGAACCCACGTGGCTGCGGGGGCTGCGGCTC
>NW_010196260.1:9389-10055 GCF_000695765.1 Mesitornis unicolor
CAGCCGCTAAAGACTTTAATTAAGAAGGGTAATTAGTTCGGATTGATCAAAGCCGGGTTGTTATGTTATTAGCTGCTCAGCAGACTCTGCCAAGCAGAGCCTTGAAAACGGAACCCGCTCGTCGGTGGGCTCCTGAGCAGCGGCGGGAGGGGGTGGCGGGATTTGTACTCTCCCTCCCTCGCGGGTAACCGAAACAGGCACGAAAAATAGATGCTGCCCCCAGCAGCAAGAGTAGATGAACCAGCTTAGCGCCCGCCCAGAAAGGATCCCCGAGACCGCGGCGGACAATGCTTCTTTCCAGGGAAAAATCGGGGGTGCCAGAAGGGGCTCGGGGGCCGCGCAGGGTGCCCCGCGGGGCTGGGGGATCGCCCCGCTCTCAAGGGACCTGGCAGTCGTGTCTCCGGGCCCGCTCCGGAGCGGGCCCCTCTCAAACGGGTGATTTAGTCCCGTGGGGCACCCCTGCTCTTGCGTCGGTTTTGCAGCTTCTGGAGTCCTCCCTGGGTTTTGGCTGTATGGGAAGAAGCGAGGCGCGATGGCGCCTTAAAGTGTCGCCTACAGGAGAGGGATATCGTTTTGCGGGCGGAGAGTTTCTCCCTTCACGCATCCCGGACGGGCGGCCGCTCTTGTAACAAGAAAAGCAAGGGGTCGGGTCCGCAGCTCCGCCTC
>NW_010196260.1:10194-11131 GCF_000695765.1 Mesitornis unicolor
CGCTTCCTCCCTCTATGGAGCGGGTCCCCGCTCTGGATATCTCGGGGGAATGGGAGCCGGTCCCCGCTGGTCTGCGGTGGAGGTCACAGCGGAAGGGGGGTGACCGCCTGAGGTGACCCCAGGAAAACCGGGAGGCGGGCTGAGAAGGGGCGGAGAGGAGAAAGCCCTGCAGAGCAGGAAGGGACGGGGGGGGGGGGGGGGGGAGGGGGGGGGGGGGGGGGGGGGGGAGGGTGTGATTTCCTCTGCGGCAGCTTCTCCTGCAGCTCTGTCCCGCTCCCGAGGCCAAGTCATTCAGGCTTCGACAGGGATAAATTCCTCTCAAAACAGATGAATGCAGTTCTTCTTTCCATGCCTGCCAAAGGTAAACTTTTGAAACGTGTAATGAAAGGTGAGATGTTCTAAAGATCCCACTGGAATTATGCGGCTGTGCCATTCCTGTGAGTGTCTGCTTGAGGGAAATAAATTCGTGAAGAAGTCCAATTTATTGCTCAGCAAGTGTGACAGTACAAGATACTACAACTACCTTGGCAAGGTGCTAAAGTATCTTCATTTTGTAAGTCTTTTGAACAGTTCAAAACTATTCAAGCTCTGCAGGTATACTGGAACAGTCACAAAAGTATTTCACATCATAACAAAAGGACATAAATAGAAATGCATGATGAAATGAAAGCAGAACCTAATCTGGCCACCTTTGATAAGTATGTGACATCAGTCTGAAGTCAAACACCTACTTGAGGCCTGAAGATGCCACAGAAGACTCTGTGCTCTGGTTAATCAGAACCCTGGCAATTCTATGCTCTACCTTAGTTTCTCCAGACTTTTCTAAGTGCTTTGAGAAGTGAGAGCTCAGGCTTTCCCAGGCAGTGGCAGTTCATTTATACCTTTTGTAAGAGAGGGAGAATTTCCAATCACAGAATATTTGGAGTTGGAAGGGACC
>NW_010196261.1:0-6999 GCF_000695765.1 Mesitornis unicolor
CTGGGGGGCACTGGGACCTGCCTAGGGGGGGCACTGGGCAGCTCAGCATCACCCACGCTGCTCCACGTGTGTGCACACGCGTGTTATTTGGGTGTCACACATGAGATGAGCAAGAAATCACCTTTTCTGCCTTATTGCTCCCCAAAATTAAGGGGTTTTTTTTGGCAAAACGAGGTATTTCTATAACTCATCTCCTCAAATTTTACCAGAAAAGACTCAAATCACCTCTCTGTTGAGTATAAAAAAATTTAAATCCTTAATTAAGAGCATCCCCTTATTAATGTCCCTTCCCTGGCCGGGTGATGCAGGCTCTGCTGTGGCAGCAAGCGATGCTTAGGGGGGCGGGGAAGGGGGGGGAAGGGGTTTTTTTTTGGCCTCGATGCTTAGGGGTGCGGGAAAGGGGTGGGAAGGGATTTTTTTTCGCCCTTGAGTTGCATCCAGGGTTGAAAAACAAGAGAAAATAATAGAAAACAAACAGGAAAAAATAGGAAGGAATCCAAATAAAGGGGAAAAAAAAAGGAAAAAAATAGGAAAAATAGAATAAAAATGGAATAAAATCGAGTAAAAATAGAAAAAAAATAGTAGAAATACAGAACTAATTGATAGAAATGGAGAAAAATATTAAAAAAATAGGAAAAATGAAGCCAAAGGCTGCTCGTCTCCTCGGGCAGCCGTGCAATCTGGCCGGTGAGCGCGTTTGGCTAATCAAGATAAATTCGGCATCCACGGCAGGAGCGTGGCGGGCCCCGCTAACGAGGGGGGGTTTGGATGCTCCGGCTCCGCGTTGCCATGGTTACGGGGCTGGGAGCCGCATCCTGGTCCCCAGCCTCCTTCCGAGGGGTGCGGGGTGCGGGGAGGGGGTGCACCCAGGCTCACCCCAAACTTCCCCAGGGCTCCAGACACGTCCCATAAAATCAGGGCAAAGCAGGGCGAAAGAAAAGAGGCAAAATTCAGGCTTTTTGCAATATATTTGTTTTCCTTGGGGTATTTTTAATTATTTTTCCGAAGCAGATTAAAAATCTCTCCTTTTTAATTTTATTTTTTTAATTTTTTGATGGGGGGACAGTGGATTCCACCTCCAGAACTCGCCAGGCCCACGTCGATGGATTCAAAACTGAAAAAAGGTGGATTAGAAAATAAAAAAGGACGGATTGAAAATAAAAATCGAGGTGTCTGCCTCTGCCAGAGAGTGAAGTGACTCCCCCATGTCCCCCATGGGCATCGTCCCCAAATCCAGGCGTCCCCAGGATGCAGCGATGGGGAAATTCGGAGCAGGTTAGCGCGGATATGGGCAGGACACGCGTGTGTTTGGGACACGGGAAGGACACGCGTGTGCTGGATCAAGGGCACAGGCCATGGTTATGAAGCCAGCAGCAGGTTTGGGGGTCACATGTGGGCACCCCCAGGGTGTACGAGGGTGGTTGGGCACACGCGTGTGTGCCGTGTGGGTGCGTGTCACTGTCACACGTCGATGGCCAGAGGTGATGGGGGAAAAGGTGGCGTGGCACCCCACATCTGGCACCCCCCTCATTGAGGTGACACCCCATAGCAAGGTGACATCTCACATCTGGACAGCACCCTAGGGTGACACCCCCACATCTGGACATCCCCATCCCATGGTGGCACCTCGTATCCAGACAACATCTTAGGGTGGCACCTCACATCTGGACACCCCCAGTGACACCTTCACATCTGGATACCACCCAGCTGTGTCCCAAATCTGGGCATCCTCGAAGAGCAGCACCCCCACACCTGGACACCGTCCCCACACATCAGCACCCACACCCGGACTCCCCGCCCCGTCAGCATCCACATCTGGGCACCCTCTCACACATCTGGCACCCCCATCGCTGCATCCGTGGGCCCCTTCCTACCGCAGCCCCCAGCCCCACACCACATCCAGGGGCTCCCCTTGCCCCTGCCCTTTGCGGGGACCCCCCAGCCCCACCTTTATCACCCCAAATTAGGATAAAAACCTTTAAAATCCCATTTTCTCCCGTTCTCCAGACAGCGAAGGTGTTTAAATCCCTGCTCTGGAAAACCCAGAACTCCCTAAAAAAAGGGGAGGCAGCTTTTAGGGCCCTGCTCTGCCTTATTACCTGGCCCCATCAAATCAGGCTGAGTCTTAAATTTACAGGAGCTGTGCGAGAACCCCGCTCCCTGCGCCTCTGCAGTTTTTTCCCCATGTAAAACCTCTTCGGATCATTATTTTTTTAAGCGGGGGCAGTTTTTCCTGGATTTTTTTTTGTTTTGAGGGAAAAAAAAGCAGGAAAAATGGGTAATAAACTCATACATTTCCTAAGGGAGGAGGAAATGTGTTAGGAATTAAATGAATACTCGCCTTTTCCTCCCCTCACTTGGATGCGGGGGCCGAGGATGGGAGAAAAAAAGCTGCTTTCCAGCGCCTATCGGCCGATATCGCGACATACCCGCATGTGCAGGGCCGCAAAACCCTAATAAAGCCTCGGAAATGACACAAATGCGTTGCTAATTAGTGCTCTGCGCAATTACTTCTCCGCAAATCCTGGGACCCATTAGCGATAAATGCCCCGCGTGTTATTGCTACTAAATATTTCTAAGAATTAAAGATGCTCCTCGAGTGCTGAAGGGAAATTTGAAACCCCGAATCGAGAAAATATCGACGGTCACACTCAATATATAAATGTTATTCTTTTTATTAGTATTGGCAGGAGCGCACTCGCTGGGTGCAGCCCCCAAGGTCGAGGCCCCGTTCCGGGGATTTGGGGATTTATTTGGGGTTAAATAACGCTTTTTCCCGCCCCAGTTTAGCATCGCCCCTCGGCGAAGTTTGCAAAGAGCGAGGTGGAAAAGTAAAGTTAAAAGAGATGGAGGGGGAAGGAGGGAGAGAGGAAAGAAGGGCAATAAACCCATTTCCCAGCTGCAATTAACATTCCCCTCGAGCCCGGGAAGGAGGATGAGCCTTTTTCTCTGAAATTTGGGGTTTTTTGGGGGGTGGAAAGGGAGGATTTTATTTTTTAGCCCCATCAGGAGCGGGCTGTGGCCGTGTTTTATCTTCCCTCCCCCGCACACACCGGCTGCCAGACCATGGGGCTGGGTAGAACTCAAAAACAGAATTCAAAAAAATAATTTAAAATACAATATATATAGAAGCAAAATTAAAAGGGATGGATTAAACCACCCCCGCAGCCCATCCCGCTCCCGTCTCCGGGATTTTTGGGGCCACCTCAACCTCAGAAACCCCCAAAAACAGAGGAAAAAAGCCCCTTTTGTCCCTGAGCGCAAAGGCGGGGTCGTGACCCGGGCGCTGCGGAGCCAACCTGGACGGGCGCCTCTTTAAATATTTAGGGGAGCTTTAAGGACCCGGAGTGGGGCTGGGGGGTTTAGGGGCTTTTGAAAGAAATATATTGCATCCTCCTTTGCTAAAGGATCTTCCTCCTCCTCCAGAAATGATCCTGGGTATGGGAATAGGGATAAATAGGGATAAAATGGGGGGTAAATAGGGATAAAATGGGATTAAATAGGGGTAAAATGGGATAAAATAGGGATTAAATGGGACAAAATAGGGATTAAATGGGATAAATTATGAATAAAATGGGAATACTTTGGGATAAAATGGGAATAAATAGGAATAAAATAGGATAAAATTATAATAAATAGGGATTAAATGGGATAAACTATGAATAAAATGGGAACACATTGGGATAAAATGGGAATAAATAGGAATATTAGGAATAAACTAGGATAAAATTATAATAAATAAGGATAAAATGGAATAAATAGAGATAAAATGGGAATAAATGGGGATATATAGGGATAAATAGGGACAAAATGGGAATAAATAGGGATAAAATGGGAATATATAGGGATAGAATGGGAATAGGTAGGGATAGAATGGGATAAAATGGGAATAGATGGGGTAAATAGGGAAAAAATGGGAAAAAAATAGAGATTAAATGGGAATAAATAGGGATAAATAGGGATAAAATGGGAATAAAAGTGCAGGGGGGGTTATTTAAACGTTGGGGGTATCGTGAGGCTTTAAGCGAGGACGAAGCGGCTTGGGGATGTTTAAAATTAAGAGGAATCACCCAAAAGTTGTGGTGAATCCTGGGCAGATCCACGCGTGTTGGCGCGTACCTGGGCGCTGCGCAGGGACCTGAGGAGGGGACCCCCGCTTTTATCCCACCCCCCCAACCCCAGGGCATCTCCGCCTGCAGCTTCTCTGCCTCGGGTGCTTCTAATTACCCCGATAAAGCGAGGGCTAATTAGAAATTACAATTAAAACCGCATCTCTCCCGGTCCCTATACATTAACCTCTATGCGCTGAGTGGGGGCGCAGAAAAGCGCACCCCCAAAACCCCCATTTTTTGGGTTAAAAGTCCCCGCTCGGGGCAGAAAGAAACGTGGGTTTGGTGAATTTGCCTGAAATTGAGGAAATTCGCCTCTCCCTGTAGTTTTATTTCCAGGGAGGGAGCAGGCGGGTTTAATCTGCCAGTTTATTCATTCAAAAAAATATCTAAATTAATAAGAATAATAATAATAAAACCGCCTCGAATTCCCGAATCGCAAAGCGCTTTCAGCTTGTTTAAGTTTCTGATTGCAGAATTAATTAATTGGGAAGAAATGGAGAGCGGAGGGGGCAAGGGAGGGATGGAGCAAGGGGGAAACAAGGTGGGGTCTTGGGGGGAGCAGGATTTTGGGGAGGAAGAGCAGGATTTTGGAGGGGGGGCTGGGGAGGGATAACCTGGCCATAAATTACCTCCCGTTTCCCACCAGGATGTGCCTTTTTGGTGCTAAAAATCGGTATTTTATGACCGCGGGGGGGGTGGGTGCCACAGAGCGCTTTTTATTGCAGGCGTCGCTCCGTCCCTTTCGGGATATTTTCCTGGTTTTCCCTCAAATTGAGGGGCTCTGGCAAAAAAAAAGGAGTGGGATTTTGCTCTTTTCTGCCCTGATTTCCCCCAGAATAAAGCGAGGAGGGGGCAGCAAATACCCCCCTGTGTCGTCGTGTGTGTGTCCCCCAGGGCTGCCTTTGAGTGGCAGCTGTCAGCAAAGGCAGCCGGACCCCAAACTGGAATAAACGCCCCCAAAATAGAATAAAATCAGATTAAATCGGGAGAAATCCTTCGCCCAAATCCCGACATCCCCGGCGGGAGAAATTACAGGGGTTTTTTTTTCCCCCTACCAAAAAAAAAATAATTATTTATTTCTGGAAAGGCAGAAAGAAAGGAAGAGCAAAGGATCCCCAAGTGTCATCGGGGCAGCGAAACTCGTCGGAAAGGAGCAAAACCAAGAGAAAAATCCATAAAAAGCCAATTTTTCTGTGGGGGATACAGCGAAATTTTCCTTCTGAGGCGGGGAGCTGCATCCCAGCGCACCCATTACACGGCTCGGGAAATGATGGGCTGCATATGTTGGCTGAGAGAGCAAGGAAAAATGTTAATTAAGACATGGGAGGAAAAAGTTAATCATTTACAAAGCAGTATTTAATTCCCTGCGCAGAAAGGGATGATTTATTTATTTACCTATTATTTATTTTGCTCGCTCCACAAGCCTGGAGCTTGTCCCATGCCCGCTTGGTTTTCAAGGAGGGGGAAGAAAAAAACAACCCCCCCTAAAACAGCACCAAGGCACCTTCCGCCCCCTCATCCCTCCCCCCCCAAAAAAGGGAAAGAAATAATTTAAAATAAAGAAGCAAACACTCAAATAATCGGGAAAAGGTGATAGTTGAAAATCGCTACCAGCATCCCCACGCCGGCTGCTGGGAACGGAAATCCGAGTCTTTCACTACAAAAATCAAGAAAATAAAGAAAATAAATCCCCAAAATGTTGAACTTGGTGCCTTGCCCGTCCAAATTAATCACGCCGACAGATTAGGAAGCCTATAAAATCCTGTATCTCTGGATAATGATCTACGGGAGCAAGATAAATAAACGAGGGTTGCGCGTTGGAGGTGCTGGCAGGTCTGGGCGAACCAGTAAGGCACTGGTTTAACCCCGGGCTTTGCCTTTTAATTGCAATTAACGCCGGGCACGACCAGTTTCAGCCCAGGCAACGCCGCGGTAGCTGCGGGCTCAACAAGGGAACCCTGGGTCAACACCCTCCCCCCAAAAAAGGGGGAAATAACACATTTCCACCCCATTAAAAATACACTTTTAAAGTTCTCCTGACCCTGAGGCCGCTGAGCCCGCAGTTTTCTTCCCATAGCATCTCTAGGGCTGTGATTTTCCTTTTTCCCCCCCCTTTTCTCACAGGCAATACAGGAAGCTCATTTCCTCAGCCCGCGGATGTGAATTGGAGAGGGGTTTCCATTCATACAAAGACTTCCTCACCCTTATTTCCCCCCCCCCTTTTTTTTTGGCTTATTTATTGCCACTTAAACCTGTCTTAAGACGACTTTGCGGCCCTCTTAACCCCCAGGTCCTTAGCGAAGCTGGTTAAAAAGGGGAGAAAAGGCGAATCAAAATCAAAATAACAGAAAATAAAGACGGAGCTGCGAAAGGAACCGGTCAAAACTTCTCAGGGAACTTCAAAACAAATTGGATTCGAAAGGACATAAAAGGGGAAAAAGGAGTTAAAAAAAAAAAAGCCCTGGCCTCAGATGTCAATGCGAGCCCCCAGAAACACGCAGTTGCTGAGGGTTTTATAGCCCAATAATCAAAGTAAAGCGAATTATCCCGGCACTGAACAATGCAGCCCCGGGGGGGGGGAGAGGGGGGGTGGAAACGTCCTGCAGCCGAATCCGTGGGTGCCAGGGCCGGGTCTGGGCCGCAGGGGCCGGGGATGAGCGAACCCCGATGCCCGGAGGCCTGGGGGTCCTGTCCGTCTGTCCCGCAGCTCCTTCCGGCTGCACAAACCCGGGGTTATTTCACCCAAAATCTCTACCCCCTCTCCCTCCCCGCATCACCATTTGCACCCTTGATTTTCATCCTCCCCCCCACAACTTTCAGGCGCTCCTTTTTTAAATTTTATTTTATTATTTTTTGCTCTGCGTTGGGTTCGTTTCGCTTAAGTTAT
>NW_010196261.1:7093-7400 GCF_000695765.1 Mesitornis unicolor
TTACTTACACGCCTGGGAGCTCTCCTGGACCAGCCCGGGGGCAGAGCATCTCTGCAGGAGAAGAGGCCCGAGAAGTTTGGCCGTCACTTCCCCCTCCTCCCCCCTTTTTTTCCTCCCTTATTTTGCCCAAAGAAACAATACCCCAACACCCATCTGCCCCATCACCCTCCCCCGTCCCCCATCCACCCCATCACTATGGGAAAACCCACAAAGCCCAGAGGCCGCGGTGGTGCCGCAGCCTCCGCGGCCGCGGACACGGGAGGTTCACGGCGGGGAGGGTCAGGGGGCCCCGGGGTCAACCCCCGCT
>NW_010196261.1:7760-7982 GCF_000695765.1 Mesitornis unicolor
CCTCTTTTCCCCCCTTTCTTCATTTTCTAACCCATTTTTTCTGCTTTTTCCCTCATTTTTCTCTTTTCCCCCTTTTCCCACTTTATTTCCATTTTTCCCTTCTTTATTTCCCCTTCCTCTCTTTACCTCCATGCCCTCCTCCCTTATTTCCCTTTTCCCTCCTTTATTTCCCTCCCCTCCTTTATTTCCCATTTCCCCACTCTACTTCCCTTCCCCTCTTTA
>NW_010196261.1:8060-10843 GCF_000695765.1 Mesitornis unicolor
TCTCCTTTATTCCTTTTCCCCCTCTTTTATTCCCCTTCTCCCCCACATTTATTCCCCCTTTCTCCCCTCTTTATTCCCTCTTTCCCCTCTTTTATTTCCCTTTTTCACCCCTTTTTTACCCTCTCTTTCTACCCAGGGCTCCCACTCGTGTCACAGCCAAGGACCACCCCTGGCACCCCAGGGTCCCACCACCCCTGGGTGCCCTCCCCCGTACCCCCCTTCACGGGGTGCACCCATCCTGGGGGTGGGAAGATGCAGCACGCCCCCAGCACCCAAAAAACCCCAACCCACAGCTCCAAACCCCAACATTTCCCCCCAATAAAGGAGGAGAGATCCAAGCTGCAGCCGTGGCCCTTCCTCCCCATCCTCCTCCTCCTCCCCTGGCTCCAACCCGGGCTGCAGCGGGGCAGATGCTCCCCACCCCCGAGATTTGGGGGTGCCTCAACTTTGGGGTGCTCTAAGGGAGCCCCCACGTCCCAGCACCTGGGGCTGTGCTTTCCCTGCAGATTTTTCTGCTTTTTCCTGCGTTTTCCTCATTTTCTCCCTTCCCTGGTGCCTTTTTCTCCCTTATTTTCCCCCTTTCTCCTTAGATTTCTTGCCTATATAAGAGAATATATAATACCCTCCCCCATCAGGATGGGCCGAGCCTTGGGTGCTGTTTCCTGATGGTCTTTTTCTTTTATTTTCTAATTTTTTTGTTAGGTTTATCTGGCTGGCATCTGCCTTGGAAAAAGCCAAAATCCCAACTGGCTCCCAACACCTTTCCCAGCTCTGAGGAGGAACCATTTAAATGGTTTCGGGGCCTCTCGATATATTTTATCTTCTCAGCCTCATCCTTATGTGAATAACCCTATAATAGGACTTGAAAGGGGGGAAAAAAAACGCTAAAAACCTGATGAGTTTTGCACATAAACTCCCCCAAATAAATGAAAACCTTCTCTCTCTCCATCTGCGGGCCCCCAGCGCCCACAAAGGGGCTGGAGAGCACGATTTGTTTAATGGCAGCTTAAAGCGATGCTGGAGAGAGAGGAAAAATAGAAATTAAGAGCAGAAAAGCTAAAAAAAAATACCCAAAAGACCCTTGCAAAGCCCCCTCCTCAAGAAGTCCGTGTCCCAGAGCCTTTGGGGGGCACCTGGACCAGGCCTCCCCCTCCCAGCCCCCATTGCCACTGGGGTTTTCAGCAGCAACTTCCCAAAAGCAAGGCCTAAAACGCCCCAAAAGGGGGGCTCAGCCCCAGCCCCTCCATGCACCCCATTCCCAGCCCTGCCAGAGAAGCACAGACACCCTGCACCGAGGGGGGAGAGCACCCCAATTTTGTCCCTAAAATCTGTCCCCCCCATAACCCCCATCCGCTGCCAATTCGCAGGCTGGCTCCAAAGGCCAGGAGCAATAAATTACGGTTATTAGCACTATTACTACCATTATTCTCGTTGTTATTATTATTGTTATTATTATTATTATTATTTAAAAGCCTTTTAATTGCCTGGCAAAATTCCGCAGGACTCAACGCGAGCGCGCCACGACAGCAAGAGCAAATAGTAACAATAATAATTAATAATAATAATAATTAATTAAAAAAATAACACGAGAGAAGTTCAAAGCGAGAAGAGGAGCTTGAAAAAAAAAAACCTAAAAGGCAATTTTCTGCGAGGTGGAAAGCAAATAAAGAGGCAGGACTGGAAGCTAATCCCAACCCACAGCACTTGTCTGAAAAAGCGATTTATTTTTTTTCCCCCCCTTTTTTTTCCTCCCGTATTTACACGTTGGGAGGGTCTGAGATTGAAAGTCAGTGGCCACGTCGTGATGACATAAAAATCCGGAGCGCGGAGTTATCTTTAGGTTTGCTTAAACTTAACTTCGCTTAAGTGGTGCCACATGGGATCCATCGCCCCAGCGTTTTCGTCTCATTATTATTATTATTCTCATTATTATTATTATTATTTTGGGGCAGGTTTGAGGGGAGATGGAGGGGGGGATAAAAGAAGTCACCAGACATAAAAGTAAAACTAATTCACACTGACTGGTTTATTGAACACTGGGACTTTCACATACACACTAAAACTCTTTATTGCAAGTTTACAATGATCATGGAAAATCACCCCGAAAACACAAATAACCACGACAAAAACCCCTAACTACTGACTTCTCCAAACCTTTTGCTGCTTTTATTCTTTAAATATTCCACTCTCTCTCTCTCTCTCTCTCTCTCGCCCCTTTTTTCCCCCCAATTTCTCTGCAAAAACTCGTCCACCCTCGTGTGCTGATTCGCGGCTGCTTTATTTTTTTGCCCTTTTCCCCCTCTCTAAACCGTGCTCTCCCTTCTCTTTTTTTAAGCTTTTTTTCCCCGTCACATCGCTACAAAAGAACTTCATCTCCCCTTCGCCCATTGTGCATCTCCAACGCAGAGGGGGGAAAATTGCCTACATTCGCCTCTTTTTTTGTTGTTGTTGTTGGTTGGTTGGTTGAGTTTTTGCCCTCAATATCTCTATTTCTTCCTTAAATTCACCCAACAGAACATTTCCCTCTTCCTCCCCCCAAAACCCTGCCCACCCTCCCCATCCCCCTCAGCTTTAAAAAATAAATAAAGCCCTGAAACGGCGTAAAAAAGCCCACCCTGCAGGTACAGACACCTGGCCTCATGCTATCCGACATGCATCTGGGCTGGGGGGAGACCCATTGTTTTTATACGCACAGGGAAAATAATTAAGAATAAGAATAATATTAATTATTAGAAGAAAGAAAACAAAACTACCAGGGAAAGGGGAATAGGGGGATGGGAAGG
>NW_010196262.1:0-2080 GCF_000695765.1 Mesitornis unicolor
AGCGGGCGGCTGCGGCCAAGCCCAAGAAGCCAGCGGCCAAGAAGCCCGCCAGCGCCACCAAGAAGCCCAAGAAGGCAGTGACAGCAAAGAGTCCCAAGAAAGCTAAGAAGCCGGTGGCCACAGCAGCCAAAAAAGCTGTCAAGAGCTCTAAGAAGGTGACCAAGGCTGCCAAGCCCAAAAAGGCGGTGGCAGCTGCAAAGATCCCGGCCAAGACGAAGAAGGTGAAGCCCAAAGCAGCCAAGCCCAGGGTTGCCAAGCCAAAAGCGGCCAAGGTGAAGAAGGCAACCCCCAAAAAGAAATAAAATGCTCCTAAAAATGCTAACTAAATCCCATCTGCTTTGCAGATACACCTAACGGCTCTTTTAAGAGCCACCCAAGGTTTCCCAAAAAGAGCCGAAACACTTAAAAAAATTATTATTCTGTATTGTGTGTTCGCGTGCAGCTTCACTTACCTTCTTCAGTGCTGCTCAAATTTCCGCGCCGGAAGGTGCTGGGCAGCAGCTTCTATCGGGATGCAGCTGATTTAAGTAGACCCCCGCGGACGTGGGTGCAAACAGTTTCCCGCTAGCTGCAAGAACTTGTTGCCACCCCGCAGTCTTGCAGGGCAGAGCTCGCTGCACCCCGGCTCCCGGGGGTGGGGATGACACGGCGTGCTGCGGCTCCATGTAGTTTTTCTTCGAGAAGCAGGCAGACGAAGAGCCGCGCTCGGGAGCGCTCCTGCCCGCTCTCCCGAGCTCCGCTGGTTCCGAAAAGCTCGTGCTGCACAGAGGTTGGCCGTGACTCTCGGGCTTCTCTGATGCACATCAGTTTTAGGGTTAAACAGAGGCGCTTTTTTAATTATCTTTTTTTCCTTAAGTCAGTGGAAGAGGCTTATAAACTCCCTGAGTACGTGCTTGCCTCCCCCCTTATGTGCTTTTACACTCCCAGTCCCAGTTCCGTCCTCAGCAAACTCGTCCCTTCCTTGGAAATCATCTGGTGAGCGGGCTCCGAGAGGTGCGGTTGCTCGGTGCTGCCGGGTTGAGTTCTTCGCCGTGTGCCGGGGGCTTCCTTCGGCAACAGAGCCGCTGTAAGGCAGCACTGGACGTGGTTTCCCCCCTGCCCTGCCTGCCCACCAGCCCTGCATCAGCCTGCTTTTCCCAGGGACTCGACTCCTTCCGTCCCCTTTGCTGCACTCAAGCGATGCCTTTCGCTTCGCTCAGCTCTGCCTGGTCGCCGGCAGGGAAAAGCAGTTGAGAGGAAGGGGGTTGAGGGAAGAGGCTGTTCCCTCGCTTTAGTCACAGAGCTGGTGTCACCGCTTCCCCAGTGGGTAGGAGGATGGGGAATTTTGGGGAGTGACCTGTTCAGCTGTCACCAAAGAAGGTCGATCTCAAGTCTATAGCTGTTAACCTTGTATCCCTGAAGGGATTACCTGAGAACAGGCTCCCTGCAGTTTGAGGGAGAAGTGGTGGGATTGGATTTTGCCTATATTTATGTTTTTGCAAAGACTGTCCATGTCCTAATTCCTTGTGCTAAAGGGAAAGAAATGCAAAACACAGCCTCTATTTTTAAGCTCCATTCCTGAAACGCAGCTCTTACTCTTCCTCTGCGCTACCTCTTGGGGTGCATCTGACTTTTCTTTCTTTGCTCGGGTTTATGGCCCCTTCCTTTATATAACATACAAGCCTGCATACACATTACACTTTTTTCTGAAATTATTGCTTCGTATCCCTGCACCCTGACAGCCCAAATTCCTGAGCTCACGTGCCTGTGCACCTGTTTGGGATGGAGATGTGGCTACCAGACTCTTGTATTTACCATAAATGAAGGGTGTTGGGAATCACATCCAGTAAATCTGAGTTTCAGCTAGGTGCACTGACCTGAGGAGAGTGGGTCAACTGCAATTTTTCCAGCCTACAACAAATGGTTGGCAGGGAGTACATTTTGACTGGATACAATCAAACAACAGGTACACTGTTGTAGCAAACATGATACTCCTGCTTCATTTTTTTCTTTACAGCTGAACCCGAAAAGGCAAAACCCAAACAGTTGCAGAGGCATGGGTAAAACTGTATTATGCACATCACAGAATCACAGAATGTTA
>NW_010196263.1:0-517 GCF_000695765.1 Mesitornis unicolor
GGAAGAGCATGAATGGGCAATAGTCCAAGGGCAATACCAGGCTAGGAAGTTTTCTAGGACAGAGTTTGTGCCAGGTGGATATGATAGCTAAATTTCTGAGAGCATGATGACCACCAACTGAACTCACCTCCTGAGCTAGTAGAGTGACTAAGCCCTCCCTATTCGCTCTTCCAAATGAACTGCTGTGCAAACTCCAATGCAAACTGCCACACAAACTCCATAAATGCTGAATAGATGCTCAGAAGCTGTTTTTTCCAACACGGTAATATTTTAACAACAGTCTTATATTCTGTCTCTGCTATGTGAACTTGTTGTGCTTACCTTTTTCCCTAAGCCTATCTGTTTCCTATATTGGAAAACACAAAACTCTACTGCATTTGGGCCTATGAGGAGTCATTTGCATTAATAAGCTGCAGCCAATACATGACATATGAGATAGTAAGATGCATGTTGTTCTGCCTAATCTTACATTAGTGGGAATAAGAGTTGAATTCTGATCCCAGGCTCTCTCTTGCTG
>NW_010196264.1:0-388 GCF_000695765.1 Mesitornis unicolor
GGCAGAGACTCCATGACTGGAGGCCAGGAGTGATGGCTTGTCACTAGTCCCCTCCAAGGGGATGTGTGGGGGGACCTCCATCTTCAGGGAGGTCCCCATCTCTTTGGGGCTGACTCCAACACCTCTCAGGTGGTACTGAGGCTCAGCCAGCCAAAGAGTCCTGCAGCAGTGCAGAGCAGAGGCAGCACCCAGGCGATCCGGGACGGCATGGCGGGGGGAAGGGGGGACTCGGGGGGGGAAAAAAGAAACAAAAATCCAGGGCTACCAGGACCCTTGTCCACAGCCCTGGGGAGGGCTGGAAATCACCACCCCTCACTGCCCCACACTATTTTCTGGGTTGTGGAGCTCCCTACCAAACGTGGACCCAGGCGCCCCTCACACCCACACT
>NW_010196265.1:0-2066 GCF_000695765.1 Mesitornis unicolor
CAGAGCAGGATCACCCAGACCAGGTCACAAAATGTATACATATATGTATATGTCTGTGTATGTATATGTTTATAAAATATATATGTGTATATATATACACATGCATACACATATATACATATATATACACATATATATTTACACGCACATATATACACACATATATATGCATGTGTATATATGTATATATATATATTTTATTTTTTCCCCCAGAGAGGATGGATATCTCCAGCAGTTGAGTTTGAAAAGCAAGTTGACTTTCAGCAGAGTTGTTTCTGATGCGCCCTCCTCGAACAAATTTTCCAGACTTGATGCTCAGTGCAAGGCGGGAAGCAGCTCAAACTCTTACAGGGATTTAGGAAATTGTTTGATTGTTGGTTTGGCTGCAAGAATAACACAGAGACATCACCTGAAAGTCAGGCTGCAAAGAGAAAATGAGCGAATCGCGTGTGTCCAGCCAAGCAGCTGATTATTTCAGTGGTGTCATGTGTTGCACAATATTTTGGAATAAACCGTGCAAACTCCCGGAACTGTGGCCTGGAAAATGTGCGAAGTGTTGCAGTGTTCTGTGAATGTGCAATCTGTGTCGCTCTTCCAGGGAGCTCGGTGTCAAGCGCTCCGCGATATTTTATGGTTCAGAGCCTTGGCGTGTTTATTTTGGGATGCTCTGCGATTGGCAAAGAACTGTGAGTGTTTAGCACCGTTCCGTGCCTCCTGAGAGCGGCGCGAGGAGTGAATGGGAAGGTGAAGGTGTGACTTCCCAGCAGAGAGCTGCTGCGTTTGTACGGGAATGAAATGGAAATCTGTGACTAAAACCTGGCTGTTGCCTTCCCTGAGCACTCGTTTATGCCTTAAAGGGCGCTAAAACGCCTTCTGTGGTGGTGGGTCCTCTTCAGGCGTGGGCTCAAGCCTTAAATCGCTGCTGTGGTTAATGGGGCTGGCGCTGGGAACGACCATGGGGATTCATTGGGCAGGAAAGACCCGATTCTTCCTATTCCTTATTATTTCCTGGCATTACCATGAGGAAGGAGGCACTGAAGGAAGGCACCAGACTAACTTCCCATGGCCCATGCTGTGCACAGAGGCACCCACTGGATTGGCGCCATTCTGCTGCCCTGTGCTCATTTTTAACATGAATTTTCCCCCATTGAACACAAGAAAAGAGGAGGTGAAGGGAGGGACACAGTAAAGCCATGAAACGATGTGGAATTTGAGGACTGAGCAAGAAAATGGTGCTGCGATGTTCAGAGCTGAACGCGAAATGCAAGGCCTTGTTTAATAAACGCCTTTCTTGTGGTATCTTAACTAAACTGCACTGAAAATTAAGTCGTTCGTCTGCGGGGCCCCTTTCAGGACAGGGAACTCGGGGCTCAGCTGCGCGGCGCCTGCTTTTGTGAGCAGCGTGTGCGATCAGCGCCCGTCGTGACAAATGGCACCCGTCGCTTAATTTTTATCCCCAATTATGTAGCTGCAGGCCCCATTTTTCAGGTGGAGCACTGGAGCCATTAAAAAGAAATAAGCAAACTCGGCCGTGCTCCATCACTCCTGGCAGCTGCCCAGTGGTCTGTAGCCTTAATCTGCGCGTCGCTGTACGGGTATTTGTCATGAGGCGGCTGCTCGGCTGGGTGGCTTGACCCGCATCGGGTGCGTTGAGTAAATCTCAGAGGAAGCGATGCCGTCCCCGCGTTGTAAGCTGGTCGTGGATGTGTTTAATGTTTCCAGCTGTGCATTTCTAGCCTGAAGTGAGGCAGACTGCACCAAAAACGTTGGAGGGAAGTGACATTGCATTGCTGTGCTTGTTTTACCGTTGGGGTTCCCATTTTACTGATGGGAGCGACGGGGCTGCACCGTGCGCTTTTGGCAGGGCAGAGCTGCAGTTTAAAGGCTGCCGGAGCCTTGGTTCTACCGGGAGCATTCACATCCCATCCAGAGGCTTGGGCAATGCCGAGCTTTGCCGGTTGCTCTTGGTGTTTTCCTTAGCAAGCGATAAAGATGGTAGCGCTGGGTTGCTGCAATACTCGGCCACGGGGTGATGGCGGTTTCCCAGCTGCCGCCGCCGTGGCTGG
>NW_010196265.1:2097-4018 GCF_000695765.1 Mesitornis unicolor
CGGGCGCGGGGCTGCGCTGCGATGGGTTTTGGCACGGGCAGAGGTCGTTTTGGGGAAGCCGGGCTCAGGAAGAGCTGACGACGGCCGCTCTTGGCGCGGGCTGCAGCGGGAGGTCTGGGTGAGGAAGTCTGCCCCGCATGGGCGCAGTCCGTTTCCTCACACGTTATCGCTCGGGCGCGTGGTTTGTGAGCGCGGTAATCTGGGGCGCTCAACATCTGCCTCTCCTCCTCGCGCTTCCTCAGCAGCGAGCTCAGGTATTTTTATCGAGAGCGACTTAAGCTTCCCATTCGGTGCCTCGTACATATACATTTCTTTATGACCTGACTAAGTTTCGGGAACAGCCTACAAGTTTATCTGTTTCCTTAGCGGGCTGATAGGCGTGTACGCATATAAATACGCCTAAACCGCTTAGCGGGGCGCGCGCTGAGCCGGCGGTGCTGGCTGCCTGCTCCTGACGTGATGGAGATGCTCCGGTTGGCGCAGGCAGCGCTGCGGATCAGCGTGCGGGAGAGTCTGTTCCCGGAGGGGATTTTGGTGACAAACTTATCTTGTGCGAAGCAGGGCGAATATCCTCGGCGCGCTGACTCTGGTGTGAGTTGAACACAGCCCTTGGCGCGCGCCTGTCCCGGCCAGCAGCCTGCCTTGGCCCTGCTCGTGTGGAGGAGGATTATTTAAATACGTGCTCTTTTCCATAAAGGTATTTTAGAGATCGATTGGAGCGCATCGCGTGTTACTTAGCGCCTATCAGTCGCTGCGGTGACAAAGCGGTGCTGTGGGTGCTGTGCTGTGGAGGATGAGGATGCTGGGGGGGAGGCAGTGTTGGGTACGGCTCTGCTGCCTTCGGAAAGCTGCGATTCCTCAGGGGAATCTGACCCTTGAAAAGAAGCAGAAAAGGGGCTAATATCGGTTCTAAACTCGCTTGTGCAACTGGGCAAGCTTAAAAGGTGGCGTTTTTGGACTAGAATACACTTCTGCCTTGTAAAAAAGGAATCAAATTCTCCCTGGAATAAGCACCCAAGATAATAGAAAGGGAGCTGAGAGAGAGATTATCGTTGGTTCTGAGACGGGATCAGATGTGTTGGATAATTTCTCCTTTGGTTGTGGAAATCCTCCGTGTGCAGGGATCCCGGCAGCCTTTGCCCGTGCTCGGCTCCCCACGCCGGTGCTGTATTTCTGAGTTTTCCAGCTATTAGGTGTAAATCCCCCTGTGAAATCGCTGGATGGGATTTGGGGAGGTGCGTTCGCCTCTTGCTGGCCTGGGCCTGTGCCGGGGAGGCAGAGGAGCTGGGCACACAGCGCTCCGGATAACGCGATTTGCTGGCAGAGCGTGTATTTTTAGGGTGTTTGCTACAGAGGCCTAAAATTACGTGGACGATTTGCCACCCTCAACAAGAAAAGGTCTCTGGGATTTCGTACTGAAAGCGATGTTTTAATGGGCCCTTCCTCAAGCGCTGCAGCGCGGTAATGACCGGTTTCCCCATAAACCAGCCCTCCGCGCCGCAGCGTCCGACCGGGGCTGGCGCTTCCTGTAGCTGGGCGAGCGGCTCTGGCGCCGTCCGTCGCATTTGTTCTGTTATTTTCTTCCAGCATAGCACATTTTGGGCCAAAAATAATGCTCCCCGTCCATTTGCGGGTTCGGCAGTAACGGCGCTGGCAGCGCGAGCCCCGGGGAGGCCGCGTTGATCCCCCGCTGCCCAAAAAACCGGGAATGCGCTGGCAGTGGCGGCACTGACAGTGGTTGTGTTGGCCACCTGTTCGGGGGGAGGTTTTTAATTACCTTTTTGGTTGCCGGCCAGCGTGGTAATGCCTCGTGCGCGCCTCTTCTCCCCCGGTTCCCCCAGCTTGAACACAACGCGAGCATTAAATTGCCTTTTCGGCAGCCTTTGGACGGGGCGGCGCGCTTCCCCCCCGTCCTGGCTGT
>NW_010196266.1:0-1937 GCF_000695765.1 Mesitornis unicolor
GATGCGGCCCCGCTGCGTCTCCTTACTGGGCGATGTGGGACACGGCCGCGGTGGTCCTGGTCGTGGCCAGGTTTTGGGGGCATTTGAAGGTGCCTGCTGGCTCCCTGAGAAAGGGGCTGAGTGGACTCTCACCAGCCGCCCTGCGGCTTTTTGGGTGCAGGGGGAGCTGGGGCAGGACCCTGCGGGGTCACGTCAGGCAAGGGCTAGGGCCAAGGTGAGCTGTGGAAGAGCAGCTCTGCTTTCTCGGTGACTTTTTCCTTTCATTGTGACAAAAGCTCAGCGAGCCGGGTGGCGGGGGCCGGAGAGGGCAGGGAGCTGGGTTGGGTGCCCCTAGCACCCTGCCGGTACCAGCGGAGCACCCCAAGACCACCCTGGGGCTGCAAGCACCAAGCACTGGGCTCCTGCCTCCAATACATTTCTATAATTTAAATTTATGTTATTTTATAATAAATAATCACTCAGCTGCCTGCAGCTGCCCAGAGACACATGAGCGTGGTGCCAGGCCCCTGCTGTGCTGTGGAAGAGCAGCCCCGGAGCTGTTCAAAAGGATGCAGAGATCTTCCGTGCTTTAGGGCTTTTCTGGAGCAGCTTTGAAGAGGCTGGAGAGGTTTCAAGACATTTAGAGACCTTTTCAGAGGATGTGCAGAAGATCTTGAGCGCTTCCGAGCACCTACAAATATTTTTGATGAATTATAGGGCAGCTTTGAAGCATCATGGGGCCGTTTCAGGGTCACTCACACCTCTTCGGTGTCATTTGGCGGGGGTTTAGGATGGTTTTGAACTGTTTAGAGACGTTACTGAAAAGTTTTAACGCTGTTGAGAGGTGCATTGGAAAGGTCCGGAGGAGTTTTAGGGGCCTTTTGGAGTGCATTAGAGCACTTGAGGCATTCCACAGCCAGGCAGAGGAGGCTGAGAGTGCTTCAGAGCTCCTACATGACCATTTTTATTATCCATTTTGAGCTATTTTGAGGAGTTTTAGAAGAGTTTAGAGGACTTTTAAGAGCTACTTTGAGCCACTCTAAGCAGTTTTAGTATCTTGGTGCCTTTTAGGGCTGGTTTGAGGAGCCTGAGAGCTATTTAAGCAACTCAAGTGTCTCTGCACTGCCCAAAGGTCCACCCCTCCAGAGCTCCGAGCTGTTCAGAGCCAGTTCCCAGCCCCGGGAGTGACCCAGCACCCCACCAGCAGCCCTGGAGCAGTTCACCTGCCTCATTAATAGACCAGCTTCACGCTGCTGGAGGTTGAGCTTTTTGGAGAGATCTTTAAAGGACTTTTCAGAGGTGTCGAGAGAAATCTTGCAGGACACTAGAGCAGCATGGAGCAGTTTAGAGCTACAGAGGTGTTTGAGACGCTCAGAGATGTTTTAGAGCAGCTCAGTGCTGCTTGGAGCAGTCCAGATGAGTGTGGAGCAGTTTGAAATATTTTGGGGTGTTTTAAAGAGCTCAGAGCATGTTAAGAGGTGTTTCTGAGGCACCCAGAGCTCCCTGCTGCAGCTTGGGGTGCTCCAGGGCTGCTCATAGGGGTTCAGAGCCACAGTCTGCAGGTATCTGGAGGCACATCAAAATTTTGAGGCTGGGAGGAGGGGGGTGGAATTTGCAGGTTCGACCCCTTTGGGGCAGCTTACAGGGGCTGGGAGGAGGTGGAGGGTGGCTTACAGGGGTGTGGAACAGCTTAGCAGGGTGGTTTGGAGCGTTTAAGGGATTTTTAGAGTGGTTCAGAGCAGCCGTGTGCCCAGGGGTGTTTAGCACAGCAGAGAAGGGAGAGTCCTCAAGTCCTCACCTGGATCAGACCCAGGCGAGTCCTCGCCAGTGCTGAGCCGCAGCCTGGCCCCATCTCAGCTCCCCAAATCCTCCAGAGCAGCTGGACACCCTGGGGGGGAGAGGGGAAGCTCCAAAGGATCCTCATCCCACCCAGACCCCACCAGAAAAGGGTGAATACC
>NW_010196266.1:2044-2493 GCF_000695765.1 Mesitornis unicolor
GCTTTTCAGGGTAGGGGCATTCCCACTCCCATCCAGCCCCATTGGGAGGCTGGTGCTCGGATGCTCAGGATACTCCAATGCTTAGAGCCACCCCTGCAGAAAGAAGGTCTCCAGGCAGGAATAGTAACAGCTTTTTTAATCTGACAAGAATTGATACATCATTTAAGACAATACTGTTTTTCCCTCTTTTTTGGGGACTTCCTTCACATACCGGTGGGGAAAGAGGAACATTTTTCAAGAAGTACAGGTTTTGTTTTGTTTTGTTTTGTTTTCAATAGGGACTTTAAAGCATGGTGAATGTGCAAGTCAGTGCTTCGTTTGCTTAAAATTTTTTTCCCGGTGCTTATTTACAGTTACAGTACCTCTTTGTGAGCGACAGGAAAAAAGACGATTGTTTGAACTGGGGATCCGTGACCCCAAGTTGAGAAAGGCAGATCTCCATTATTTAT
>NW_010196267.1:0-216 GCF_000695765.1 Mesitornis unicolor
CGGTCCCGGCGCCGCGCACCCCCAAGGCAGGTAAGGGCCGGACTCTGCTGCCCGCTGGTGCAGCGCTGCCGGGATCGGGTCTCCTCCGCCCTGTTTCTTCCTGTTCCTCCCGGTTGCTCCCGGTTCCCCCGGTTCGTGGGTTCGGGGCCGCTCGGTCCTGGCCCGGTTCGTGCTTTCCACTCCGGGACTGGCAGCGGGGCGAAGGTTTTGCGGGCT
>NW_010196267.1:301-4513 GCF_000695765.1 Mesitornis unicolor
GGTCCGAGGGTTTGGGGACTCCCGAGGTGCGGGAGCTGCTGGGTGTGCAGAGTCCGGGGCTGTTCCGAGCCGTGCCTCAGTTTCCAAGTAGGTAAAACACGAGAGAGGGTGATCTCCCCAAGAAACCGGTGAGAAATCCGAGGGGGAGGGGGCTCGAAACACCACCGGATCCGGTGGGTGACGGCTAATAGGAGCTTAGAGAGGGCACCCGAGGCACGGGGACGCCTCTGGGGCCCATGCGCGAGGGCAGGAAAGTGTGCCCCATGGCAACGCTTGGCTCCATGCATTGCCTGTTGAAAGACAAATCCCTTTGGCGAGGCCGGATCCTACCCGGAGCAGCAGTGTTGGGTGTAAAACTTCCCAACTCCACCAACCGAACCTCTCGTGGCTCTGGAGTGGGGATGGATTTGAGCCATAAATCTTTTTATGCCCACTCCAAGCCCAGCACCGGATCTGAGTTATCTTATGAAGCCTTTTTCCCTTCCCGGAGCAGCTTTGTCCTCACTGATCCTGGGCCAGGAAGCATGTGATATGCCAAGGTCCCTGCCGCGGGACAGATGGATGGACGGACAGACGGTGCATTGGCCTCTGTTTTCTACCCCGCCCCGGCTCCGTTTTCCACTTCCCCATGTGCCTCCGTCTGCTCCGAGCGAAGGAGAAAGGAAGTTGCTGCCGGAGAGAGCAGCTTGCTGAAGAAAAGGAGGAAATGGAAGGCGAGACAGATGCTCCAAAATAACCCACCCTTCCTCCTCCTCTTCTTCCTCCTCTCCATAAAATACCCCTCCCCCGCTCCTCCTCACCATGCCACAGCTGCCTCTCTCCCCAGTCACCTTTGATACGGCACCAGATCAGCTTCCGCATCCCGAATTGGCATCCCCCTATGCCCTAACCCCCATTTTTGGCACCTCACCGTGTGCCAGGATCCCATTCCCACGTGGTGTTGGCAAACGGGAAGCGCAATCGGGATTCACCACCCACACCCGGGCGGGTTGGCATCGCCGGAGCCCCCTTGGATTGGCCTCCCAAGTCCTTGCACGGACACGTTGGGAGTTGCCGGTGTTCCCAGGATTTGTTGCGAAGGAGAAACCCCACAAGTTTCTGCTCCTTCCTGTAGGTGTCCATGCCAGGGCCACAAATGTGATTGTGGGATAGGGGAGCTCAGATCCCAGTGCCAGGGGACAACGATGGGGACACAGCCAAGTGCTTGGCTGGCACCAGCGCCAGGAGCAAGCGGAGTCGGACGCAAGCCCCCAGCACCGAGGGTTTTCTGGTGGCTTTTCCAAGAAATGAGTTTTTCCTCGGGGCAAGGTGTTTATTTAGTGGCTTCCTCCCTGGCCTCGCCCCACGCGTGCCGGTCCCGGTGACTCTGGGTGCTGTTTGCACCCATGGCAACGCGCGAGAGACGGCTTGGGCTCCTTCCTCCTCCTTTTCTGCCACCCCAGCACTGGTAAAATGGGGTCTGGAGGGGTCACGGGTGGCAGGGGACAGGCTGGGGACGGCGATCCGGCTCTCTGGTTACATCCCTGTGCTGCACCATCTCTCCGATCTGTCTCCTGTAATCCAGCGTGGCGGCAGCGTTTAATTAATTAATGGGGGCTGGTGGAAAACGATGCCGAGGGACAGAGAGCGGAGCAGCAGGATCCCCTCCCCCTGGCCAAGGATTTGGGGGGACCAGGGATGTTGGGGTGTGGAGTAAGGGAAAATCGGGATGATCTCCACTATTAAATTTGTATTAAATGGGGAAACTCATAGTCAGGTGGCTACAACATGGCCCCGGTGAGGAAGAGGAGGAGGAAGAGGAGGTGGAGGTGCCTCTGCCCTCGCTGGAGCCCTCCCCTCGTGCTGCACGCGTGCCCCATCAATTATGTAAGAGCTTTTGCTTCCCCACATGAAATATTCAGCTGCCTGGGGAGCTGGGGATGGTTGGGGGGAACACGAGCAGCCAGATCTCATGCGTGTCCCCCGGCAGACGGGAGCTTTAATTGATGCTTGTTGACGAGAAGGACGGACTCCGCTCTTGCGCCTGCTGTGGTGTAGGAGATGTTTTACGGGGCATCCAATGGGATGAGGGGTCCCACAGGATGGGGGGGGGCTGAGGTCGCAGCCGGGTGTTGGACGAGATTTGGTGCTGGGTTCGGCCCCAGGCTCCCCTGCTAAAATGCTGCCGTGCCCCGGCACGGGCGTGTGTCCACCCCACAGCGGGGACATCAGCTGTGTCGCTGTGTCCCCACCTCGCGCAGGACATCCGGATATCCCAACTTTGGGTCAAGCCCTTGTGCCAGCTTGTGCCAAAACGCCCCCCAGGACCTGCAAAACGGGTCGACCCCCCCCTGCCCCCCCAAAAAAAGGGCTGTGACTGTCCCCAAAGCCTCCGTTGTACCACAGTCCCGCTGCGCTGTTCCGGAGCCGGGGGGGACTTGACCGGCTGCTCCTTTTCGGTAGAAGAAGCTGGTTTTTTGAGGGTGTTTTCATTTAAAAAGAAGAAGAAGATGGGGGGGGTGGGGGGGAACAAGCCCTGAGCGGGGTTGGAAACTTCAGCGACAGGAAGGAAACGGGGTGGTTTATTTCGGTCTCGAGTTTGCTCGTTGGGGCAAGGTTTGGCTCTTCCGTGCGCCGAGAGCAGCCCCTCGGCAAACAATGGGGTCGCGGGGCCCTTCCCGGCAGGAAAAGGGCTCGTTCCGGTGAAACCTCCCGGTTGGTGCTGGGTCAGCAGGTCCTGGTGGGACAGAGCGAGGTGTGGATGGTGCTGGTGTCACCGGCCTGGTGCTGAGCAGCACTGAACGTGCCCAGAGGTGAGCTTGGGTTTCCTTGGGGTTTGCAGCGAGCGGCCTCCTAAACAGCCTGTGGGTGCTGGTGAAGGAGCAGGTCACGTTTTTGGGGTCTAGACCGCTTTGTGCCTCAATTTCCCCCCACAAGCAATGCTCATCTCCCCAGCAGGAGAGGGCTGTGGTGCAGCCAGGCGTTATTCAGTGCCGGGAGCAGAGGGTTGAGCTGTTAATTACAGTCGCTAATTGGGATCCATGAGCACGTGGGGTGGCTGGAGGTTTGTATTTTTGATGGGCTCCGTAGGTGGAGTTTGCACTCGGTTCATGGCTGCGGTCGCCTGACGGAGAGCTCCAGTGTGGGAACTCCTATTTATTCGGCACAGCTCTGTGGCATGGAGCCATGGGAAGGGAATTCCAGGAAAAGGCAAAGCCCCTGCTCCATCTGGAAGAGGCTGCCCGCTGCGGGCAGAGCGGATCCCCCCATAAAGCCAAGGGGGAGAAGATGGAGCCACTGCCCATCCCTCTGAGCTCAGCATCTCTCGCACACGGAACCATCGGCATTAAGTGATCCCGATCCGCTCTGCGAGAGCAGCCTCTGCTTTGTCGTTTCTGTCTTATTAAGCACAAGAGCCTCAGCTCTGGAGCTCACGCTGGCAAAAATCAATGTTTTCACATTGAAGGAAATACTTACAAACCTCGCTGTTTTTCCTAAGGGCTGTAAATAACACCGCGTGCGGCCGCTCACGCGGTGACGGCAGCTTCGTTACCGCTTGCTTCATTCACGCCCCCGCAGAGCTTTGCCCGCCCTTGGGGAGACGGTGGCTAGGTGATGCTGGGGAAACTGGGGCTTGGCTTGCACCATTGCCTGCGCGCCGTCACCCTTGCACCGTCGCCCTTGCACAAGCAGGGTACCCAACAACCCCTCCTCTCTCCGTATCCATGGTCGATTTATCCCCATCCATTCGCACACTGGCAGCATCCTTTAGCTTAAACGCTCTTTGCACACCGATGATGTATTTATAGTGCGATCCCATCCCTCGCTTTGCCAGGCCGAACGTGCCATGTGCAGGCTCTTGCATAAGCCTCCCCCCCATCCATCCCGGCACCGGAGCTGGTTGTTATCCCTCTGCTCTCGCATCCCTGGGAGTTGTAGCACTGCCGTTTCCTGAAGCAAGATGCATTTCCAGGGTCGGTGGTGTTTTATTCATTCACAGTGGTTTGTAAAGCCGTAATCTGCCCATGATGATGGATTCAGTCCCATGAGGTGCAGGGAGTTGGGCTGTAGGTGAGCGGGGCCATGTCAGTGGATGCTGCAAACCAGCCGTGCCGCCTGGCCTTAGCTGTGCCGGCTGCGGTGGGTGACTCAGCCGTCACCTGGGTTGTCCCCAACTCACCCTGCAGGAAGTGAGTCAGGTTTTAAGGAAGAAACACGTTTGAGCGATGGGGA
>NW_010196267.1:4544-11264 GCF_000695765.1 Mesitornis unicolor
ATCAGGAGGAGGGCGGAGCCAGCAGCAGGAGGGAGACGGGGATGGAGAGTCGCAGGCAATGCTCAGGTAGGGAGACCTTGCTCGCCTCCGGCACTCGCTGTTACACTGTAGCTTCTTCCCAAATTTAGGGGAAGGAAAGTGGGAACACCCTGTAACTCATCCCACCAACACAACCCAGGGCAAGAGTTCAGCTCTGGCCTGCCCTGGCACCCTTCTCATGCTGTTGGGCTGAGATGCTCCTCCTCCTCCCAGAAGGCTGCATAGGGAGGAGAGGGGACAGGGCCTGACCCAGGGCTTGGGCTGAACTGTGTGTGTGCCTCTTCCCCCCGCAGAGATGGACACCTTCAGCACCAAGAACCTGGCCCTGCAGGCCCAGAAGAAACTCTTGAGCAAGATGGCCACCAAGACCATAGCCAACGTCTTCATTGATGACACCAGCAGCGAGATCTTGGATGAGCTCTACCGGGCCACCAAGGAGTACACCCACAACCGCAAAGAGGCTCAGAAAATCATCAAAAACCTCATCAAGATCGTCATGAAGTTGGGCGTGCTCTACCGCAACGGGCAGTTCAGCCCCGAGGAGCTGCTGGTGATGGAGCGCTTCCGCAAGAAGGTGCACACCTTGGCCATGATGGCCGTCAGCTTCCACCAGATAGATTTCACCTTCGACCGCAGGGTCATGTCGGGTGTGCTGACTGAGTGCCGGGACCTGCTGCACCAGGCCGTCAACGGCCACCTGACAGCCAAGTCCCACTCCCGCATCAACCACGTCTTCAACCACTTTGCGGACTACGAGTTCCTCTCGGCTCTCTACGGGCCAGCCGAGCCCTACTGCACCCACCTGAAGAGGATATGCGACGGGGTCAACAAGATGCTGGAGGAGGACAGCATATAAAGGTGGCCAAGGCGGGCCATCGGCAGCGACTGCCGCACTCTGCCTCCTGTGGGACCGAGGACAGGACGTGTGCCTGTTACGGCTTGACGTCCTCTTCTCCTCTGTAGCGCTAGCTCATTTTCTCCTTGTTTTTCTACAAAAGACTGAACCTCTTGACTTTGTCTAACCCTTGCCAGGTCTGAGTCCTTTTCAGGTGATCCTGGGCTCCTCCTGCCGTACAGTTTGATTTCCTTTGCCCACCAAGTGCTCTTAGCTCAGAGTCCAAGGGACTCCTCACCTTGAACTCTATTGTAACCCTCCCGGGGGAAATCCAAACCAAAGACTCACGGTGTGCAACACCTCTGAGGTGTCTCTGAGCGGGCGGACAGTTGTGTGGATGAACGGTTGTGCAACCCTGGTACCCATCATCCAAAACTCAACTTCCCCCCCCAGCCTCCTGTGACAGAACCGCTGTGATGGCCCCGACGCCTTCCTCGGTGGCTGTCCAAAGCTCTCCCTGGGATTTCACATGTTTTATGTGGCCTCGACTTGAGTTATGGTTGGTATTTTTTAGCAAACTCTGTAGCCCTGATGAGTTATTTAAATAAACTCACCTGTGTGCTCCACATGATTGATACAAAGGTGGTTGACAGTGATAAAATGAGCACTGGAGGCCATTGGTTTTGTCTTTTAAGTGGTGATTGCTCTCTGTGACCTGGGGTTTTTGCTTTTCATCCCTCAGCATCGTTGCCGTGGCCCAGCATCTTCCGGCTTTGCATGGCCAGTGCTGAACTGGTGGGAGGAAACTGGGGGGAAGCAAACTCTGCTCCCATGCACACCCACACGTGCTCCTCTGCATCCTCGCATCCCCTCGCTGCGCAGCAGGAGCTTAAAAAGCCCAGAAGGCAGCGAGCAACTTCGCAGAATCCAATACAGGCGCGCTGTAGAAGCACCGTGCTTTTGGAGCATGGGTGCACCGGCCATGGCTTCCAGCACGCTGATCCCAGCTTTGAACACCGAAAATTGCCCTTTTAGCATACAAGATGCCGTGCAATCTCAGCCAGCCTTATCTCCGTGACCTTCTTGTGCCTCCTGTTCCATGGGATGTCTCCAGGCACAGGAGGTGGGCAGAGCGTGGCTCCATGGCTCCCGTTTGCTGCTCCCTTTCCACCGCTGGCCCGAGGCGCTGATAACTCAGCCTTAAAGATTAAGGAAAAGAAATAAACCCCCTATCTTTGTCAGCTCCAGCTATCGCAGCGAATTTAATCGCGCGATGCAGCCCAGGGTGGGGGGTAAAGCACATTTACAGGTGTGCACGGAGGAGGATGCGGCCAAGATTCAGCGAAGCGTTGGTCCCTTGGGGAGGGCAGGGTGAAGCCGGCCCTTGGCACACGGCATTTCCAAACAGCCGTTCCAGCCAGCTGTCAGGTACGTGCTGAAAAGCAGCCGAAGCTGGAAACGGCTCGGTGCAGTTTACCGGCAGATGCAGAGAGCAGGCAAAGCGGAACGGGGCTGATGGTGACAGCCCGAAACGCTTCGCTGTCCTGTTCTCCAGGCGCGTGTTGGCGCCAGCTGTGAGATGCTCCTTAATTGCATGAAACATCGCTGCTCAGATGAGCCCCGACTCAGGCTGTTCCCTGCGTCCCCAGGGTTTCCTACATCCTAGGACCACACTTAACCCACCAAATGCCTGGCACCAGCTTTCCTTCACATTCCTGTCCCAGCTGAAACTTTTCACACCCTCCTTGTTCCTAAGCTCTTACCTTTTTATCTCGGGAAGCCCCAGAGAGCACGTGCTGCTATAAAAGCAGCCTGGGTTTCCCATCCCCACCCTGGGAAATGAGCTCCTTCAACTCCCTTTGCTCTGGATCCCTGGTTAAACAGGGAACAAGGTCAGAAAGCAGCACCACCAGCGCCCTAAATGTACCTCGGAGCTCAGGTAGGAGCACATGGGGGATACACCTCCCACCCACCAGCACTCCTGGGCGCTGCAAGTATCTGCAGATCTAGGAAAAAACATTTGAGAACAGCCTGGAAAAGAGAGCTTGTAAAATCCCCAATGCAAAGCACCCCTAGATGGCCAAAAACCAGGGAACTCCCCCCAAAACAGGCAAAGCAGCTACCAACAACCGCAGCCACCATCCAGGCATTGCCTCTGAGCAAAGCACCCGTGACAGTGCTGGGTTATGCAAACTTACAGCAGGAGCCTTCTTCTCATGTGCCGGAGTCACAAAGCAGAGCAAACTCAGGCCAGAACACGATGCTTTATTTCTTTCTTTGTGTGGTATTTACACAGGAAAGGAACTCCACATTCCCTCACTGTTATTACTGTAGGTAAGATAAAAATCACTTCTGTATGTAAAAAATAGTCCTGCAGCCATACTGAGATGTGAAAGTGTTGCTCACATTGACTCCTGGGCTGTGTCAGAATAAGCAGCTCTGCTTTCTCCATGCCAAGTTATCCCAACCCGCGCCCTGCACAAGGGCAGCCCCAGAACACTGAATCTTTTGGTTGGAAAAAACCTTTAAGATCATTTCCTCCTGTCACGCTTGCAGAGGGAGAAATCCTGTTGTCCCCTCTGGAGACTACAGAGTTAACACCTTCCCTTTAGCAAACCGTGTTTAAATTCAGCCACTTTATCTTTCTGCACTGCTCTTCCTAGCCAGGGAGATAAGGAATCCCCCATTGGAGGGGAGCGTTACCATATTCAGCACTCAACCAAGCAGAAAGCGGGCGGCAGAACGGCTGGCTGCAGATCAGGAGTCCCACAGGAGGTTTCCAGCTGCAAAGCACGCTGTTACTCTGACACAAGGCAGAATGCATCTGTCTTAACACCTCCAAGCCCCACGTGTGTGGACCCTAGCACATTTCAATACGGAAAGAAATAAAAAGGTTTGGCCAACCAAAAAAAACCTCGCAGTTAACAAGTAATCCTCTTTATCTGCCATGCTCTTCTGGCTAAACCACCCCGTCCAACGCTGGCCCCAGGGTCACAGCTCGTCACGGGGTGTTTTTGCTACAATCATGAGTTTGGACAGTTCAAAACGGAACTTGCCTTCCCTGTGAGACACTGGAAAGAGAGAAAACAAGCCCAGGGTAAACAGATGGTAAAGCACGAACAAAACAGCCCCGCTGGTCCCTTTCCAGGACGATAAAGCCAGCAAGTCAGGCATTGCACTTCCTTCTTATGCATGCAGCAAGCCTGTTGTGATAAACCCCTCCTTCCCCCCTGCTAATTTAACATTTACACTGGAATGGGGCCCGCAAAATCCTACTGCCAGCTATGGATCAAGAGCACTATACCCCCAACTCCCTATCATGCACTGTCCTACACAGTGTCACCTATCTGCATTAAGCTCAAGCACTTGTCTCCTGGTCGACAGCCAGGCTTGTCTCCCACTCCAGCCCCCTCCTCACATGTTCTCCCAGTCACAGACCTGTTGTTTCAGTGATTTCAAACTCTTCCTGTTTTAAGGGGATGTCACTTTGTGCACCCGCTGCAGCTTGAGACTGAAATGGGAAGGAAGAAAGTTTAAGCAGTTGAGGTAATCCAAGAAGCTACCGTATTTAAAGCAAACAAGTGTGCATTTTGAAGAAAAGCTAACTTGTGTTTTAATAAGGTGGAGTGAAAGAAATTAAATCCACAAAGGAAATTTGAAGGAAAAATCTCTGGCTATTTTCCATTTCCTATTAAACCACAAACCTGTGTCTCTCGGGTGGCTGAAAACCTCACCACTGAAGACGGGGAAAAAGGGGAAGGAACCAGACAAAAGCACCAGCAGAGGTTTTCTTTACTCGGTCACATGCAATTTGTTGAGGCAAACCAAGACTCCCCTCATACACCGCACCCCGGCAGGACGGCATCTTTTTGACAGCAGAGTCACCAATGCTGGCAAAGCCAGCAGCAACCCAGTGGCATTGAGGGAACAGAAATAAAATGGTGCAGGAGAGCCTACCTGCGGCCTCTCTGACTGCCACCACGCTCTAATTAAGGACGTGGTGGAGCACATTTTATTGCACAGATGTCCAATAAATGTTTCTCACATCCAATTCATGTGTTATAGCAGCCTCCCACACGCCCGCTTCCAAGCGATCAACTGGGACTTACATAAGCCATGGCATGCTCTATCTTGGCTCCTTTCACTTCAGCTTTAAACTGGGTAAAGAAGAGGTAAGACTTCCCTTGGGGCCTGAAACGAGAAAGCAGTGTCTCCGAGATGGGCAGAGAGGGTGGAGGTGCAGATGAGCTCAGGATTCACGGCTCCCTCCCTCCACAGCCACCTCTGGCTCTCTTGCAGATCTGGTGAGGATGGGGAAGAGGGAGATACACAGCATTTATCAACCACCGCCTGGTTAAAGAGCCCACCCAGAGTCACAGCATCTCTTACAAGAGGAAAGTCTTCCAGTGCTGCCCCGTGGTGAGGCAAGCCCTGCTAGGAGGCACGGTCCCTGGCCCAGATCCCACCGGCCTTGTTGCTTTTGCCTGAATTAAGGTTAAAGGACACACCTCCAGATGGAGCAGGAGAAGAGCAGGTTGTCTTCACTGACTCCGATGTTCATCTGCCATTGCTGCAGAGCGGAAAGGTCCAAACAGTTAATGTAGTAAGAGCTTTGCACTTCCCACTCACCCCTGAGGCCAGTCACCTCCCCTCCCAGCTGCAGGCACACAAGTTTTAACCACTTTAAATAACACAATGCTTGCTGATGGCCCCTTTTACTCTGTGTTGCACAAAGCTCAAGGCCTAATTGCCCTCTCATCTCCATAATTTCATCAGCACAGTTACTGAAAAGAGTTAAAGTCTCATTTCCCCTTGCACTAAAATAAAAGGACCTGATTCTAATAGGGCTTGCAGATAGAAAAGTACAAACTGTGTATCTGTGTATCTGCACAACACTTACTGCAGCTGCAACATGAGCTGCAAAAACCTTCAACCCTCCTAAAGAACACAGGAGTTACTCCTAGGAAGCCTTTCTATCAACTGGGGTATGAAAATGTCACTCCCTGTTCTCCAGAGACATCCAGCCCAGAGATTTGTTAAGCCTCACAAATGTCACGGCCTCACAAACCACAGCATCATTGCAACACACAAAAGACGCTTCTGTTCAGGGAGCAAATCCAGCAAGTTATTTTTGCAAACGTGCAGTGCTGGAATCGGTGCAATCACCCATCACAAACAAAATCATCCTGAACAGCTTCTCACTCTGTGCAGCTGTAAAGACCGAGCATAAGGGAAACACCTGAAGGTTTGCCTGACTCACCTCGTTCGTTCCTCCCTGAGCTGAGTATGTGAAGGTGCAGGTGTAATCCCCCTGGAAGAAGAGAAGGTGATGAGCAGCCTCGCCCGAGCAGGACCTTCTCTTTGCTCACCATCAGCCACTTCTCAGCAATGACATGAGCTCTGGGGGCACCTGAGAGACTGCAGCACGGTGCAGACCCCGGTGGTCTCACTCTGGGGGTGACTGCGGAGGAGCACACACTGTGTCCATGTTCAGACCTCGCTGGTCTGCAGACAGAACCAGGGACCATGCAGCCCTCATCCCCCGTGGAGTATCAGCATGGCCCTGTGGTGGGCCCTTGTGTTTTGGGTGCTAAGGGACTCCTAGCCTCTCTCTCCACAGGGCCCCTTCCCCTTTATGAGCCCCCATCCCATGGGGACCCTCTTTCTTTGAGATCCCTCCCCTTTGAACTCCCCTTTGGGGACCCCCTTCTCCTTGGGGGCCATTCTCTATGGCAAGCCTCCCTCCTAGGGACCTCCTCACCACGAAGCCTGCCCCACCTTGGGGAGTCATTTTCCTTGGGGATCCCCTTCTCCCTGGGGAACTCATCCTCCCTGGGAGTTTCCTG
>NW_010196268.1:0-690 GCF_000695765.1 Mesitornis unicolor
TTACTGCCGGGCCCCCGGGACAAAACCCGGGAGGTTGTTTCGGGGAGAAAGTGCTCGGCGGGGGAGGATTCGTTGTGTCCGTGTGAAAGCGAGTGCAGGAGTCCCCAGGCCGTGAGAGAAAGTTACCGCTCCGCCCGGCGGCTCTGCCGAGGCGAGTTCAGGGCGCTGCTCGTTGTCGACAGTAACGGGTCTTTAGGGAAAGTAAAAAACACAACAAACCAACAAAAATGCCCCGCGTTTTCTACCGCTGCATTCAAAATTGTCCATCCTCGGACTAAGCCTCCGTACTATTCGTTCCTTAAATTCAGTATGGTTATAATAAATGGCAGCATGAGTGATTAAGATAATATTAATCAGAATACACTTTAGTCTTGCTAAACAGATGGCAAGAAAAGTGGAGCTTTGCAGTTGTCTCATTCAGACACCTTAACCTCCCTTTCAGAGGACTTAATCCAATTAGCTTTTCTCCTGAGTTTCAGTTGTTATGTAAAGATCCTTTTGCATTGTGGAGAAATATGGCTTCATTGAAAAAAATCAGTCATGTTTTAATTTCTCCTTAACAGTTTTTCCCTAAACCGGCGAGATTAAAAAAAAAAAATCACCCACGGCTCTAATTTTACGGCAGGGGAATGGTTTCGTTCCTTCCCCTTCCCCCAGCGGTACCGAGTTCAGCTCATGTCCCCCTAACCG
>NW_010196269.1:0-1293 GCF_000695765.1 Mesitornis unicolor
CCCCTCCAGCCTCATCGCCGCCATGGGGGTCTGCCAGGGCGAGGGGGTGGCCTGCGACGCCGGCGCCACCCCGGCCATGGGGCTGGCCAACATCTCCGTGGTGAGCGGCGGCACACGCGGGGACGGGTTCACGCGTGGGCAGGGGTGCAGGCGCGCGCGTGTGTTGGTTCATTTGCCTGGGGAAGAGGTTTGTGGTGCTTCAAGAGGAGCTCGGCGGCCCCCGGCGCTTGCACACGCGTGTGGACACATGCACGTATGCACACGTGAACGCGTGCACGTACACAAACACGAACACACGCGTGTGGGTGCCTGCACACGCTTGCCAAACCCACGCAGGTGGAGGCACACGCGTGCTCATGTCAAAACGCACACGTGGACACGCCGGGTACGTGCGTGCACACGCGTGTGCGGGTACCCGTGAGCTCTCGTGCGTGCACACGCGTGTCAGATCGGTGAGCTCAGCCGGGAGAGGGCGGTGGGAAGGTGCACACGTGCGCTCTGTGGCCACAGCACCAGCTCCCCGCTGGTCCCAAGGGATATGGGACCCTTCCTGCACCCCCACGGGACCCCCTCTCCAGCCATAGGGGACCCCCCATGCCAGGGTGGGCAGTGGTGGAGCTCCTGGTGTGGGACTGTGAGGTGCATGAGGTGCAGGGAGTGGATGTGGTGCATGAAGAACATGGGGTGCACGGGGTGCAGGAGGTGAAAAGGACACATGAGGTGCATAGGGTGCATGGGATCCATGGGGTGCACAGAGCAAGTGGGGTGCAGGAGGTGCTTAGGGTGCACAGGTTGTATGGGTTGCATGAGGTGCATGGGGTGCATGAAGCACGTGGGGTGCGTGGGGTGCGGGAGTGCACAGGGTACATGGGTTTCATGGGGCACATGGGGTGCATGGAGTGTGTGGGGTGCAGAAGGTGCTTAGGGTGCGCAGGTTGCAGGAGGTGCACAGGGCGCATGGGGTGCAGCAGTTGCATGGGGTGTATGGAGCACATGGGGTGCAGAGGGTGCAGGAGTGCCCAGGGTGCATGAGGTGCCCAGGGTGCATGGGTTTTATGGGGTACATGGAGTATGTGGGGTGCTGGAGGTGTATGGGGTACATAAGACACACGGGGTGCATGGGGTGCATGAGGAGCACGGGGTGCATGGGGTACAGTGGGTGTACAGGGCACACGGGGTGCAGGAGGTGCATGGGGTGCAGGAGATGCACCAGGTGCATGGTATCTATGGGCTGCACAGACCATGTAGTGCACCCCGAGCATGTCCTCACCCACGGGTTCCCCCCCGGGGGGG
>NW_010196270.1:0-5433 GCF_000695765.1 Mesitornis unicolor
ATCTTTTTATATATATTATATAATTCCAGACACTTTAGTCTGGAATTCCTTCTGTGAAGGTACCATAATAAAATAATGTTTACTTTTTTACCTTTCTTCTGCATGTGATGTTTATTGCAGTGATTGATGAAAACAGCTATGGATTTTATTCTTGGAAAAATAGAAAATTAACACACTATCTGGTATGTAATTCAAATTTTGAGGTCTGTTCTTCTTTGCTGTGAGATTCTCCTTCATTCCTCAGAATAGTTTCCAAAAAATTGATGTGATGATTTAATTCTTTTCAGCTGCAGCCACCTGTTACCTTTATTTTGGAAAGTGGAGTGGAAGTGGCTGGTTGGATGATCACAGGCTTTCTTCATCTTTGATTCTCTAGGGGTTTCATTGCTCCTCTGAAGATTGACTTTCATGTGGCAAAGAATTTCTAACAAACTTAGGTAATAGATTTCACTTCTCCTACAATGAATAAAAATGTGAGAAACATTAGCAGATAACATTACCTGGAGTTCAACAGAGGTGGGGTTTTTGTTGGGTGGTTTTTTATTGTGATTTGTTTGGGTTTTTTTGTTGTTGTTGTTTTTTGGTGGGTTATTTTTGTTGTGTGTTCTTTTGGTTGGTTTGGTTTGGTTTTCTTGGTATTTTTTTTTAGATTGTTAATGCTGTTCTGTATGCAAACTTAACATCTCCCAGACCCTAAAATGGTGTCTGGGCAGAGCACTGAACCTTTAAAACTCACTGAGTATGCATTTCCCATTTTTATGGCATTTACCACCTAGTGTGAGGGGTTTGTTGGTAGTCTTGTGCTAGTTAACCCTCTACCCCGTTTCTCCTTTCCTCTTTTCTTTTTTTGTCCGTTACCTATAAATATATTGACATTTAGAACTAAAAATCTCTGAATATTTAGTTATGCATAGCAGTTACTTTTGAATAAGTAAACTGTGAGGGCTACAATCTTTGTCTCAGTCTCATAGTCTGCTTTTCTTGAATGTCTCTCTTGTCTTACATTAGATATTCTGAAAAGCCATTGCACCTATCTATGCATTGGGAAAATTCTAGTTTCAGATTTAGCTTGTTTTTCATGATATATAAAACAATTTTCAGGTTAGCTTAAAAAAAACTACTGCCAAATGGAATCCAGCTTATTCTCCAGGTGATCTGTTTATTCTCCTGGGACAAATACAGCTTATCATATGTAACAGTCTGCGTAAAACCTTAAGTAGAAAACCATGTGTGACTATGTCCTAAGCTTTTCAGGCTGCTTTGGCTAAAGGAGGGCTTGAAACAAGCCTGCAGCTCCAGTTCCAGATCAGACTTTCCTCAAATTCCCTTGTAATTGCAGCTCAGCATTAATGATTTCTTTTCACGCTATGGAATGTGTTTTCTTGGTCTCCTGCACTCAGCCATATCTGTAAACATATTTTGTTGTGATTTCTCTAGAGAACCTCAACCACATTTTATCATCTTAATGGTCAAGCACTGAATGACTACCACTCAACATACAGTTACTTCAGGTCTAGTTTTAATTCACATGAGTAGCCAAAGAGTGCTAAATACCTGCTGCTATAAGATAAAAGACGCCTTAATGTCCGTGATGAGATCAGAACTCTTGGTTTGGAATTCCCAGTCTATGTGAGCAACTTCTAAAGTTTTTTTTGAAAGTAGTACTGTATGTATCCTAAGGTTAATTTTATGAGCCTTTTGCTCGGCACCCAGATTCTATATTTATACCTGGAATTTCTTTTAATTGTATTTAGTTAGAGAAATCACAAAACTTTTTATGTCACAATAAAACAGTGTTTTTCTTAAGTAATTAAAAATGATTACAACATTAAATAACTCTTCTTCTAACAGCAATCTTATGGCAATTCAACTTTACTTTATAATACTGCAGGAGCGTTTAATAATTCTTAGTTTTTGTTTCTAACATGGATTTTCCTAATTCTGTATAGCTAAACAAAGTATATGTGATGACTGTTCTCTTTAAGTAGAGCTACACATTTTTTATTCTAGTGGAGGATGAATGCGGTTCTTTTTTTTTCTTAGACAAAAATATATTATACACAGACATAACTTTGTAATGCTTATCTATTTCTTCTTTTGAAAAACATCTTTTAATCTAACAAAAGGAAGCTCAGACCAGACTCTGAGCTCTTGAAAAGCATGACTTTATATTTACAAAAGGATATTTTGAAGGAGTTTTTTCTTTATGAAGGGAACAAAAGGAAAAATGAATTAGGAAAAAAATATTCTCCAAACTTGCAAATGTTATGCATGAAAGACTTCTGATATGTTTTCCTTTTTGTTGGTTAGCAGTGCTATTTACAACAATAAGAATAAAAAGACTATTCTTCATCAAAAAGGTTATTTTTTGCTGCTTTGGTGATGTACTCATAGCTGATTACATGAAATGGCAGAATAAAGAGCACAGTTTCCCTCCCCTATAGAGCTGCTCTTTTTTTTTTGAACAAGATTAATGGCAGATATGCTAGCAGTTAAGCAATTAAAGCTTCTTTCAGAAGGGTGTAGAAGCAAAACAAAACTATGAGCATCTAAGAAAGATAATTCCGTATTTAATTTGGAAAAACTTTACATCAGTCAATGGCTTCCAATCAGATGGTGATAAAATACCCCAACAGAATTAATTTGTTGATATACTTTTTATGAAGTATGTTTTTATGAAGTTTTCTCACTAAATTGGGCTAATCTAGCAGAAAGAAAATGTATACTTTATTTATGTGCAAAGCAATGCACAATATGCTACACCATTTCTGATAAATATAAAATATGACTGGTTAAGCTTATAAGGCAGTGGCATATACATTTCAATCATGAACACTGTATTCTACATGACGTTTGTTTGATAAACCACTAAATCTCCGCTTTTCAAATATTCAACCTGATATGTCTTTATAGTGGAGTTACTGATTCCTTTCAAAAGATCTTTATTTCCACCTATGTCAAAGGGAAATGAAAAAACATTTTTCTGTAGAAAATCCTATTTTCATCTGATGGGAAAAGTTTACATGATCAGCTTCTAAAACATTAAACTCTGGAATTATCTACTTTACCGAATATTTTGTCTTGAAAATGTCAGTAGCTTAGTGTGTATATTTTGAAAAGAAGATGAGTCAGGAAATCAGCATATTTTGGGATTTAAGATTTTGTGTAAGGAATTTCTTTTTAATCCAGTGCTGTGTTTATGTGTAGTAGCCTTTGTTTTGAAGGCGTGAGTATGAAATACTGAGCAAGTCCTGCATATTTATGGTCACTGTCAACTTCCTTTCGTATTAGTGACAGGTATTCAGTTACTTCAGAAGAGCTAGAGATGGAATCCAGGAAGGATCTTGAATGGAAAGTTATCTGTCTTCAAGAACAGGTTATATGAAGAAGTGTGTGTAGGATTGGTCCATTATCTTTACAATTAGGTTAATAATTGTCATATTAAAAATAGGGACTGAAGAATGCTAAAGAAAATTCTAAAACTCATTTGAGGAGGACTTTAGAGGTTAATGATTTAATTTATAAAAACAACCTATAGAAGAAAGAAACCCTATATGAAAGACAGTGGACAGGAAGAAAATATTGTGTATGTTTTCTAGTCTTTCTTGCTGCTTTGTACTTTATAGATTCAAAATATTTTCTAGTTTTTATGCACATAAAACTTGTGGAGGGGTAGGTTTGGGGACAAAAGAAGAATTTAAAAGCTTTTTTTTACAAATTATTTTCTTTGAGTAACTCCTTAGGAATAAATCTGGAAACATTTGTGTCAAATCTCTAATATACATAGTACCCTTTAACATATGAACACAAAAATTATTTTTCAGCATTTCTCTGAATTTTTCACTGTTCTATCAGATAATGCACAGTCCTTAAGTTCCCCATGTGACAATCAGTGAGCAATTAAACACAAATTGATATTTCATTAATTCATTTTTTTCCATAATCACCTCCTGACCAGGAAATCATAATAGAAAATACTCTCATAATTTTCTGGCTCTATAGACATTCCCACATATGACACTTTAATATCTCCAATCCAATTTTGTTGGAATCTAAAAGTATACATTACTTATAAAATTATAGTTTTGCCCTACAGGTTTTTCCAAAATCTAGCTGTCAAGCATACAGGTTATATGGGCTTATACAGAATGGAAAGAAAATATTCCTGGTATTTGCCCTCTTCCAAAATCCAATTTAGTTTTTACCCTTCTATATCCACAGTCTGCCACTGGTTTCTGGATTGCTCTCTGCACTTTCTCTAGTAAGGAATAAGCTGCTGAACTTCAGCTCCTCATAAATTCGTTGAAGAGCTAAAATGCTGTTTTTTCACCTTTTCTTATTTTATTTCTCTGTTACTACTTATGTAACTTTGTATCACTTAAAATAACTTTGATAAGCTTTTCTAAGTTAAAAATGCTGTGCCAAAGAAAATATTATATTTATTTATATGTCCTGTGTTAATCAGCATATTTAGTATAGAAGACTCTGCCTTGAAAATTCTGTACTACTCTGGGTAGATAAGATGGTGTCTGTGGGTATTTAGCATTCCCATTTTGTTTTTCATCCTTGCTTACACTAATGGTGAAAGCATTTTGAAGTCAATGTTAGAAATAGCATAAAAATGCATTTGCATTGTCAGATCAAATAAGGAGTTCATTAAACATGCAGCCCTTCTTTCTGTAATCAAGTGGCTACTGCAGCAAGGCTCAATGTCTGTAGTCTGAGAAAAGCAAGATGACATTATTTGAGAGGAATTTAAATGTGAGATCAAAGCTAAGAAACAAAGAACAAAGGACATATATAAGTGATTTTTATTTTCTTTTGATAAAAATAACATTGAGGTTATTGAATACATTAAACAAAAAGTAAGACTTACCAACATATGTTTCTATATTGTACTGAAAAGATGAGAATTACTGGACGAAGAAGAGAAATCTTTACAACACTTAAGATCAGAAAGATGTTTGTTATGTGGCATTAGAAGAAGTCTGAGTAGCTTTAATTTCATAAAATAAAGAAAACTTGAAAGAAGTTCTTAAGGATACTTTTCCATGTTATAAAGCTTTTTTTCCTTTACATAATCAATATCATACGGTTTGTGTTTTTTGCCATACAGAAAAATAAAGTATATACACATATTTCTTCTAATGGAATACTTGATATGGAGTATTTAGAATCCATCAGGAAACTATTTGTTTAAAAGGATTAGACTGGCCCTTTGTCATGTGATTCCAAGGTTACTAAATAAATTCACAATAGAAAATGTCTGTCAGTATTGCAGAAGACATAGTATCGCTATAAAAGTCTTATTATTTTATTCATGTGGAATATAGGAAGATCAATAGATTTTACCCACTTCAGAAAATCGTTATCATCTTTTTTTTTTCTTTTTTCTCCCCCCCCCCCACCCCCCCCCCCCCCTCCCCTTAATTT
>NW_010196270.1:5464-6735 GCF_000695765.1 Mesitornis unicolor
GATTTCAGGACTAGAAGAGTTTATGTAACAGACAAGAGTTTCCTGGAATCTATTTCCATTTCAGATTCCAGTTCCTGTGTTAATGTAGATTATTTTCTTAAGGAAAAATTCCAGTATGTTGATGAATAATTTGAAGTGATTTATCTTTGCTTTGATCAGTTATTTCATGAATCATTTATATTAATTGTCACAATAATCTTATCTCTTTAGTCTGAATGTGCCTTACTTTAGTGGGTTTTTTTTTCCACTTTCTCTGTGTAGTCCATTTCCCCTCCCTTTACTGTGCTTATCTTTGACTGCTAAAGTAAAATAACCTCTCCTAACTTACCTAAGAGAGCTATTAAAGTTCATAGTCTGTGATCATGTCATAATGTAACTCTCCTTTAGGTTTTTGTGTAAGATTTGTTGTTCAGTCTTTCAGCTGTTGTCCTGCCTGTCCCCTGAACCTTCTCTAATCTACCAACACACTTCTTGAATTCTAGACTCCAGAATGTGACAGTGTCAGGCTAGGGGGTATTCCAGTGTCTGATATTAATGTAACAGGACTTCTCTACTCTTGCCTCATGTTTGTCTGCTAGACATATCGAGGGGTTTTCAGTGTAACTCTCAGGTTATCAAATATGACTTTTGGAGAGACACTATTTTGAGGAGCTAGCGCTCATGATTATAAGCACAATTCAGTTCTTTTTAATTCTATGATTTTAATAAATGTCTGTAATAAAGAGCATGTTATTGTTTTGTGTCTATTTGGTCTAGATGCTTGTCCCCTTCCTGTTTGATCTGAGATAATGGTCTATTGAAGACAACATTTTTTTTATACTCTTCCTCAGCTCACTGTTTCGGATTTATGCTGAATACAGTGCATTCTTATCCTCTCCTTTTATTATTAGCTTGTTCACATGGTGTTGAAGCTGTGCAGCATGCCATCCCACTGGAATTTTTTCTTGTCTGGTAGCTTTCTGTTCTCTTCATTTTATTTTTGGCCATCATTTCATTTCTTCCTTCAATATAAGCTTTCAGAAGTTACGAGGTTCTTTACTCTTTGGTCTGTCTGATATTCAGCATCAGTCCTTGTCCTTCAAATGATAAAGCTACTTCCAGTAACACACTGCTTACAAAGGAATTCCTTTCTAGAATAAGACAGAAAAGAAAAGATTAGCCATCAGGTATGGCTAGAAACTGCTATTGTGTCTATCTTAACAGGGCTGATCCACAGAACTTTCTTTCTGGAAGTTTCTTGTTCCCATCCCTGGGAAGGTGATGGAACACCT
>NW_010196271.1:0-254 GCF_000695765.1 Mesitornis unicolor
TTTCCCCCACACAAAGCGGTCGGGGCTGCCCCACGGCCCGGGCTGGGCCCCCCCAAACTGAGCTCTGGGGCTGTTTGTCCCTTTGCCCCCCACCTCCAAACAGTTTGGGGTTTTTCTGTGCCAAAGCTGCCTTAGGAAACCGGGCAGGTTTAGGCAGTGGAGCAGGAAAGGCTCAGCTGGTTTGTTTTGGCTGTGAGACACTAAAGCTGGGCACGCTTTTGGCAAACTGAAGCCTTTCCCCAGCCCCTCGGGAC
>NW_010196271.1:383-2663 GCF_000695765.1 Mesitornis unicolor
TGGGCGGCGCCATCCGCTCGCTGCTGGGGAGGGCGGCCGGCGCGCTGGAGCTCTTCTTCGACCACTGCGTCTACACCATGCTGCAGGAGCTGGACAAGAGCCCGGGTGAGCAGCGCCACAGCGCCGGGGCGGGGGCACAACCCCAGGGGCACGGGCACGGCCCCATAGGAACAGCACGGCCCCAGGGGCACGGGCATGGCCCCATAGGACAAGCACAGCCCCACAGGACCATCAGAGCCCCAGGGGCACGGGCACGGCCCCATAGGAACAGCACGGCCCCAGGGGCACGGGCATGGCCCCATAGGACAAGCACAGCCCCACAGGACCATCAGAGCCCCAGGGGCACGGGCACGGCCCCATAGGAACAGCACGGCCCCAGGGGCACGGGCATGGCCCCATAGGACAAGCACAGCCCCACAGGACCATCAGAGCCCCAGGGGCACGGGCACGGCCCCATAGGAACAGCACGGCCCCAGGGGCACGGGCATGGCCCCATAGGACAAGCACAGCCCCACAGGACCATCAGAGCCCCAGGGGCACGGGCACGGCCCCATAGGAACAGCACGGCCCCAGGGGCACGGGCATGGCCCCATAGGACAAGCACAGCCCCACAGGACCATCAGAGCCCCAGGGGCACCGGCACGGCCCCATAGGAACAGCACAGCCCAGGGGCACCAGCACAGCCCCATAGGACCAGCACGTCCCCAGGGGCATGGGCATGGCCCCAGGGGCACCAGCACGGCCCCATGGGCACTGGCACAGCCCCACAGGACCATCAGAGCCCTATGGGCATGGGCACAGCCCAGGGGCACCAGCACAGCCCCATAGGACCAGCACGTCCCCAGGGGCATGGGCATGGCCCCAGGGGCACCAGCATGGCCCCATAGGACCAGCACGGCCCCATGGGCACTGGCACAGCCCCACAGGACCATCAGAGCCCTATGGGCATGGGCACAGCCCCGGGGACCAGCACGGCCCCAGGGGCACCAGCACAGCCCAGGGGCACAGACATGGCCCCATAGGACCAGCACAGCCCCAGGGGCACAGACATGGCCCCATGGGCATGGGCACAGCCCCACAGGACCATCAGAGCCCCATGGGCATGGGTACGGCCCCATGGGCATCATCATGGCCCCACAGGACCAGCACGGGCACCGGTGCGGCCCCGTGGCACCACCATGGCCCCATAGGACCAGCACAGCCCCAGGGGCATGGGCACGGCCCCACGGCCTCTGTCATGGCCCCAGGGCACTGGCAGAGCCCCACAGGACCAGCCCGGCCCCACAGGCACCAGCCCAGCCCCACGGGCCCTGGCACAGCCCCACAGGACCATCAGAGCCCTATGGGCACGGGCACAGCCCAGGGACACCGACACGGCCCCATAGGACCAGCACAGCCCCAGGGGCATGGGCACAGCCCAACAGACACCATCATGGCCCCACGGCCCCCATCATGGCCCCAAGGTGCCAGCCTGGCCCCATGGCTTCAGCCCAGCCCCACAGACACCAGCCCAGCCCCATGGCTCCAGCCTGGCCCTATAGCACCAGCAGCACGGGGACTCCTCCCCAGGGCACTCTGGGCCCAGGTTTCCAGACCCAGTGGCCCCATGAGTGGTTGTTCCCATCACAAACCGCCCTGATCAGAACAATGGGACTTCTGCACCATCCCCACAGGGCTGGAGGGGGTCCCTGGACGGTGCCTGGGGACCATGGGTGTCCCCTGAACCCCCCTTCTCTTGAGCGGGGCAGTGAACCCTCGGAAGCTGTCACCCCCGGAGCGGTGATGGTGATGGTGATGGTGACAGTCACCGTTCCTGCTGTTGCTGCTTCGCAGGGCTGGGCTGGGGGTTTTGGGGAGCTGCCCACGGTTTCTGGGGGTCGGTGGGGTCCATCCTGCTCCTGGAGCCTTGTGGTGGGGATTGTGGTCAGCCAAGAGGGTCAGGACCCCTGTTAGGGTGATCGGGGCAGGTCTATGGGGAGGGGGCTGCACCTCCCCTGTTCTGGGGGTGGGCAGCGTTTTGGGGAGGGCCACAGGTGAGGATCCGCTGTGTGCTCTGTTCCAGGGGAGTCCCTGCACGGGTACAGGATCTGCATCCAGGCGCTGCTGCTGGACAGGCCCAAAATCGCCACCGCCAACCTGGGCAAGGTCAGACGGGGACGTGGGGGGTGCAGGGGACGTGGGGGGCACGGGGCAAGCGGCGACCGCGAATCCAAGTCCCCTGGGAGCTGTGGGGTCGTCCCATGGGCTCCCACAGAGGGACCAGTATGACCAGTGTCACCA
>NW_010196272.1:0-8122 GCF_000695765.1 Mesitornis unicolor
AAAGAAGAACAACTAACTTAACAGATAAGCACCTGCTGCTAATATTTAGATATAGATAGATACAGACATGATCTTTCCTCTTTGTTAACATAAAAGAAAGATATACAAACTAGGAATGATCCTCAACTGATGGTGACTGCCAAAAATACTATTATTATCCCATTCTAGGTCATCATTTTGAAATGGATAGATTAGAAAAAAATCACAAGACAATATTAGTCTAAATGCTGATGTCCTGACGCACAGTTGCTCTGCAAAATGAGATTAAGAGATTCGGTGCTCTGGCTTGTAGACACTTAATTTCTGATTAGATGACTGGAAGAAACTGTTTGGAACAGTTGACTGGAAGAAACTGTCAGAGTGTTGATATTTTCCAGGGGCTATGGCTCCACAATGTATGTTAATTATATTTAGATTTGTGAGAAATCAAATGGGTCGTGTGTACTCCTCTGGAGAGTTATGAGGTTTACTTGCCATGTTGCAACTTTCCTTGCAAAATTCAGTGTATGTTGGCATATAAAGGGCATAAACAGGGACTGATTTCATATGGTATTCAGTAGCCCTGAAAGCAAAGCTTGCCAAATTCTCTAGCTGGGAAGTCAGAAGACAGCAAGAGGAAAGCAAGAGGCCTCTGTTTACAAGTAACCACCCATGTAAATTCTTACTTCTCCATCTTCATGCTAACAGGCCCAAAAAGAGCTTTCCAAATCCTGCATCAGTTTCTGAAAAAATGCTTTGAAACATCTATCATTACTCTGAAAGCTTATTAGTGCCTGAACACAGATTTGTAAGCACTGAAATGATATTTATTAAACAAAGTGACAAAAAAAGAACCAAGTAACTAATCAAAACCAACTGAGACACCAAGTATAACCCAATTCTGAGCAATTCAGGGCCTGAAGTTACAGTCCAGATTCAAACAACAAGGATTCAACTTTATCTGTGGTATGTAAGTATCTTTGGTATCCAGGAACTTGAGCGTTCATTACAAATCAACCCAACTTTTCGACCCTGCCTTCTTCGACAACTTAAAGAGAGGCTGGCTTGTCTCTTCCTACTGACAGGGAGATACACAAAATGTGTAGTGGTACAGTCCTAAGTCCCAGAGCATAAGCAGCACATCAGGTAACATTGTGATGTGAGAGCGTTTCTGTGAGAGCATTTAAACCTGAGCATGTTGCAGTAACTGTCTGTTCCCAGCTCCCCAGGAGGGAACACCTAAGCCAGAAGCTGAGGAGAAAAAGCCATGCTCTCCATCTGCCTTTCACTAAACAGTTGAAGGAGGCAAACAGAGAGAAAGGAGTCCAGTGCTTCTCTCCAGGATGTACATCGGCACAAAAATTGCTCTGTCATACAGGGCCCTGGCTTTTTGGACCTCTGGCTGTCGACCACAATCTTACCATAGTGAGCCACCGAGGGCTATAGGGCCCTTCTGCATCAGTCCTGGACAATGTATAAGGACTTTGACTGATTGGGTCACACATTTTTTCCTATTATTCCAGTACACTAGAAAACCCCCATACATACTTATTTGTTTCCTATAGTCCTTCCAATAATCACAGCTGCTGCAAAGAGTGTGCTCTCTCCTGCGATTATGTTGCCATCAAGAAAGCTAAGAAAATAGCACAGGATTTTGCTCTCCACTGGAGACCGTATGGTACTTGGGGTGTTACCCATTAAAGAAAAGGTACACATTTTAAACGTGTCAGCAGCTGGAAAGATCTGCACCTTTAAAAAGTTGTTTTCAGCAGGTGATGGATTTGCTTGTAAAGGAATCACTTAGAGAGAGAGGCTCAGTATAGCTTCAAGCTAAACCAGAGGATGAATTAGCTTTATAACAACGTGTCTTACAAGAGAGTTTAGTATTAAATATTAAACATTTCTCCATTAAAATCCTGAATGGAAATCTGGGTATGATGGATTGATGTGAGGAAAAAACCATTCATGTGACCATGTGCAAGAGCCCCATTTGCATTTCAGTCTGGAAAGACACATTGTTGGTGATGTTAGCTCATGGATTCTAACAGAGGAATACTGAGCACAGAGGTAGGCATCACCCCTGTGCTCAAAGTAACACACATGACCCTTGGAGGGCTGTAGGAGGGGAAGTCCTTCCTCATCATCGACTGTGGTTTTTTGGTGGATGCTTAAAACAGCCTTTTTGAGAGCTGGGGAGATTGGAGCACTCCAACACCTTCTTTACTTTCCAGAAACAAGTCATAACAAATCAGTCAAACAAAGCCCTGTGAGATTTTTCCTGCACAGCAGTTAATAAAACAGTTGCCTCATTTTTCATAGTGTTCTAAGTTTGGTATCAGCAACTTTCAAAAAATCAACCTCAGATTTCTCTAAAAAATGGCTGAGGTAGAGGAGAGAAGTTTCCAAATGCAGTCAGGAACTACTAGCTAGTGCAGCGAACTTAAGAGGCCAAAGGGAAATAAGTCTTGTTAAGGAAACTGGCCTTGAGTGATCAGCTCTTACAGAAGTTTAATGGAAATTAGATGCCTAGGTCACACAATTTGCTTCAGAAAAGCCCAGCTTCTGGTCATTTGGCTCCTGCAAACTTTTCTGAGTCCATTCCTTCCTAAATCTTACTAACTCTACACTTTTCAGGATCTGTTCCACATAAATCAGTTTTGAGCTGATCAGCATTTCTCTATTAATAGTTTCCAGACCCATGCTGTATGGGTATGAAAAATCACAACAACTGAAGCCAGAAAATTTGTAATGAATTTTGTCATGTGAGAGATGGCAAAATGGCACAAGGATTAAACTGAGAGCAGGAAGGTTGGTCCTAACAGCAAGAAGAGTCTTCTAGCTTTAAATTGTTTCTAGTTAGTGTAAATTGGGATGCCCCCACTGATTCACCTGTGCCTATGCTTACCAAAACTAGTTAAGGATCTAGTCCTCTTTGTTACCAAGAGGACTGGCTGCTTTTTTCCTCTTTATTCCAGGGAAATTAGCCGACTTAAGCTGATGTAACGTTGTGAAACAAGTGGGAGGAGTTTCTCTAAACTATGTGGGTCTGTACTGGGTATGAATCATAGAATACCAGGTTGGAAGAGACCTCAAGGATTATCTGGTCCAACCTTTCCTGGCAAAACACAGTCTAGACAAGATGGTCCAGCACCCTGTCCAGCCAAATCTTAAAAGTGTCCAATGTTGGGGAATCCACCGCTTGTTCAGGGAGATTATTCCAATGGTTTATTGTTCTAATTGTGAAAAATTGTCTTCTTGTCTCGATTTCAGAATCTCCCCAGGAGGAACCTGTACCCATTATCCCTTGTCTTTTCCCTGTGACTCCTTGTAAAAAGAGTCTCCATCTTCTTTGAAGCCACCCTTTAAATACTGGAACATGTCTCTCTCTTTCAAAGTGTCCACTTCTCGTCTTAGATTGGTATCATTGGCAGACTTCATCATCCCATTATCCAGATCACTTATGAAGATATTCAACAGTGTCAGACCCAATATTGATTCCTGGGGGACTCCACTTATCACAGGTTGCCAGTTTTAAAAGAAGCAATTTACCACCACCCTCTGGGTGCAGCTTGTCAGCCAGCTTCCCACCCACCACATGGACCATAAGACTGTAACACATCAGTTTCTCTAGGAGGAGTCTGTAGGAAAACCTTGGAGAAATCCAGGTAGAAAATGTCTACTGCTCACATTGGCTTAGCAGGTTACTTTGTTGTAGAATGCGATCAGATTTTTCAAGTATAATTTGCCCTTGGTGAACCCATGGTGGCTTTTCCCAGTCACGTGCTTCATTTGACTTGTGATAGTCCCCAGGAAGATTCATTCCATAACTTTCCCAGGGATTGAAGTCATGGTCTTATAATTTCCTGAATCCTCCTTTAAGCCTTTCTTGTAGATGGGGCAACATTAACCTTCTTCCAGTCTTCTAGGACACCCCTCAATCTCCATGACTTCTTAAAGACTATGGACACAATGACATCAGCTAGTTCTCAACACTCTTGTATGGATATTTTCAGGGCCCACTGATTTGTAGGGCTCAAGCTGCTGTAATAGTTAACACACCAACTCTTTCTTCACTGTCAGTGGGTCTGTGTTTGCATCAACCTGGATTTTTGTTCCCAAGGCCTAGGATCCAACAGTGCTGGTGAAGACAGAGGTGAAGAAAGTGTTGCAAACCTTTGCTTTTTAGTGTTGATGACTAATTAACTTCTCCTGTTTAGTAGTGTGACAATATTTTTCTTCTGTTTCTGCTTGTTGCCTACGTACCTGAAGAACCCATTATTGTGGTTTTTGACATCTCTGGCCAATTTCAATTCAAGCTCAGATTCGCTTTTCTAACTGCATCTCTGCACACCCTGGTAATGCCCTTCTAGTTTTCAATGGTTATTGATCTGCCTTTCCATCTCTAGTAGTCTCCTCTTGGTTTTGAACAGGCTCAGAAGTTCACAGTTAAGCCAAGGGGATCTCTTGCTCTTCCTAATTCTCTTACCTGTAATGGAGAAACAATCTACTGCCAAGTAGATTATATGGGAGACAATATCAGAATTACTGTCATTTGAGCAGACAGCTCTGAGGGACTTGGGCTTATCTAACACTGACATGTGTTTATTAGCAAATCTTTATTATTTAATTAACACTGCCAGGACACACTTCAAGACAGGAAAATAGTGTTTCACTGTTTCAATGTGGTCCCTGGCCCATGGCAACAATTGATCTCTCGTGTCATTACCAGAGAGGCCTCAGGAGCTATCACAAGCTATCTGTCTTGGAGGTTAGGAGAGTTCAGTACTATGGATGTCAGCTGGCCTCAGATACAATTTAACACTGCTAAAATTATTCATATATTATAGCCTACATACCTAATCTGAATAAATTTCACATGATGTTCCATCTATCTCAGGACTCCTGGCTGTTGCATTTGATGCTACTAGTATTGGACATCTTTATAGTGATGCTCAAGACACATGTCTATACTAGCTTTTGCCTTGAAGTCATCCCAAGTCTGTCTCTTTGTTTGCTTCAGCTTTCCCTGACTTGAACACTGAGCAGAGTCTAAGGAGGAACTACTTAAATTCTTTGCAGTTTGCCCAAAACACCCTGGCCTGGGAGCATGGTCTGAATTTTTCTTGGATGTATATTTCCATCTCCTGCAGGAGCTGATGGTTCACCCCACCTTTCTACTCCTAGCCCTGCTGTTTTCCATCCAGTGGAGCTGCTGAAACAGAAAGGTTGGAAATTTTCAGAACTTCTCCTCCAACTTATTCACATTCTACTTCTCTTCCCAGGCTATTGAAACAAAACAGAAAGCTGTCGAGCGATTTCCCAAGGAAGATATCTGTGTTGACAACACAGAAAAAAAGCTCATTAGTCTCTAACCACCAGCTCTACCTAAAGTATATGTCAGGTGAAACATATTTGCCTAACATAAAATCAGCTACCCTAATATTTTGACAAAAAAAAGAGAAATGGCTGCTGGGTGAAGGTTCCGTGGTCTAAATTTCTAAATACAGAGGAACAATCTGTATCTTCAAAACTGTATTATATAACAAAGAAAAGTAGTTTAAGTAGAAAAAAAATACCTGTAAGGCAGTTTGTTGTTTCTTTCTCTGTTACATATATGGCAAGCAATGTCAAATAACTTCATGAGAGGGTTTGTTTGTCTTAGGTTTTTTTAATTTGTTCATTCAGTTTGAGTTCACTCTGTATTAACATATCTTAGTCTTGAACATCTAAAGAATAAGGATTGGTTACACTGGAAATATTGATGCAATGCTAACTAGCATAACAAAGTATATGCTATCAAAATAACACAAAGAGGAATAGTTTCAACAGCATGAGTCTGTTTTTAAGTTGGGATGTTGAAGAAATCTTTCACAAGTGTAATTAATTTGTAAATGCTTGATTTGTACAAGCTAGATCTGTCCAGCCATCAGACAGAAACTATTGATCTTACATGCTTTGCTTTCATGACAGTATTTATACAGAAAAAAATTATATTATCAACCTACACATCTACCCTCCAATCAGATTGTGGCTGCCATGTCAAACAAAGACAAATGGAACCCCATATTCTACATTCCTAGCAGAGGGAAAGGGCCTTAGTGAATTATTCTTTGATATTAATAGGATAACATGTGTGCTTTGTAACAAACAGCAACTTTGAGAGTGATACTGTGGATGGAAGGTTGGGGAAATGGATGTTAATATCATCAGAGATCCCTGCTTACAGATAAATGTTCCTGAAGACCGAATTAGATCAGAAAATAACTTGACTTTGTCTACCATTTTCTAAATAAAAACCAATAAGAAATCAAACCCAAAAGCCCTTAGACTTTAAAGTTAGAGAACTCTGAACTCCCTAATATCTAGTATTGACTCATGAATTTCCATGGCAAAATTTTAATCCACATCTGTGAAGCAGTATCAAGCTTTAAAGGCTGACTATCCTTTAACTCCTTTTTTTCAATAAATTATTCTGCACCTTGGTGAAAAAAACAAACAAACAAAAAACAACCTGCTTAGCTGAGTTTTCCAGACCAGAACACTTTTTCTCAAATATGTGATCATGTTTATAACTGGAAACTATATTATTCAAAATGTATGAGGGAAAATGCATAAACCTGTAAATATATAAACTTTTTTTTAGAATAGGATTTAAATTCTAGAAACAGAAAAAAGCAGCAGCAGAAAATACTCAAATTTGCTGAACTTTCTCTAGAAGAACGCTTAAGAATATTAGAGAATGCAAAATAATTCTGATGTGTTAGTGGAGTTCTCTTAAAACTTAACAAAACCTTCTTCCCTAACATAGCGGGAAACTAAATATTTGTAGAATGAAGTTTCCAAATAGGCTGAAGTGAGAAATCATAGGCATGAAAAGAACATAGAAGTGGTTACAGTCATGTTGAGCACATGAAAAATGTCTGATGCATGTCTAGAGCTTCCTGGTGTGGTACCCATGGCAACTGAATGGAGGATCACACACATCTTAAGAGCATACCCAAACTTCACACAGAAACAGACCCTGCTCCATCCCCTGTGACACTCTCCCATCTGGACTCCCTTGGATGCCATGGCCAGACCCCCACTAACACTCAGCTCTCTTCCAGTAGCCTCTCTGACATGTTGAATCACTGACATACCTCTGGCCATTACACTGCAGCTCAAAGAAAGGTATGGTCTTTAAGCATGGCTATTTAGCTTTGTTTTTTTTCAATCAAGCATAAATTATACTTAAACCTATCCTCCAAACCTTTTACCTGTAGAAGCAAACTGAAAAACAAGCTCTTGTCACAGTCCTCTCCGAATAGCAGTACTGATCCAAGAAACAAGAAGTGTTCAGACCATCTCATCCCTCTGTATTTGCTAAATATTACACTTCAGTATCACTTGGTCAGTGGTTGCCATGTACTACATGAGCACCTGAGTAACTGAGAACCTCTCTTTTCTGATGCAGTCAGGATTTTATTCCCCGAGTATATCCCACTTTCTTCTATCAACAAAAGATAGTCTCAAGGTAGAGGCATATCAGGAATGGCTGGTGACCTGAAATCTTGCACCTTCCTCAACAAGACACCAAACCACCATGAACCACAGAGCATGTCAAATGTAAAGGGAATTCAAGCACGCCAGTGAATTTTAAAGCAGTTGGAAAAAATGTGTTTTACACAGAAAAAAGTGTATAGAAAGGTGTGAAGATACTTGTCCATCCTGGTCTGAATTTCTTGGGTGAATGGGGACGACATCAGGGAACACCTCAGAAAAGCGAGAACTGCTTTACTCATGCTGTGTCCTCCTGCCCTTGCTGCCTTCTCTCTAGTAGCGCTGAGAGCCTGTGACACGCATGGAGTGCAGCTGGTCTCTGATGCTGGCCTCACACTAGTCCCTGTGCTCATAGTACATGCCCTCCATGTAGCTCTTTTAAAGAACAAGGGACAAGGTATAGCCAGGTATCACCTGGGACAAACACAAATATTTTACAGCTAAGGAAACATTGGTGAATGGATTCAGGCTGAGTAAACTTTGTTTTGCAGGGCTCTTTTTAATACTGGGTCAGTCCTGTGACATGTGATAGAAGATGGTCCCAAAACCACCAGGGGTGGCAAAAATTACAGAAGAAGTGAACAATGACAGGGAACAGCAGGAA
>NW_010196272.1:8153-16542 GCF_000695765.1 Mesitornis unicolor
GTTGGCATTTCTGCCAAAATCCCTGGACTGTGAAACTGTGTTCTTAGACAATTTATTTCAAGATGACCAGGGCTTCCCGAGAGTAGTCTGTGAGGGAAAAGGTTCCCTGATTCAGAGAAGTTAGGGGACAGGAGAGGAAAGTCTGCTATCTGTTGCACAAATCAGTGTCTCCTTTTTTTTCCATCCTGCACATACCTCTGCAGTAGCAGTTGCTCTAGTCCCTAATCCTTCAGTATTCATACTTTGCCTCCCTTCCCCATGTCGTTCTTCACAGTGATCATGTTACTCCCACTCCCATTAATCAACATAGTTTCCCCCAACCTCCTTCTTTCCTCCTCCCTTTTCATCCTCACATAGTCATTCCTTCTCTTGCCAAATCTTCAAAGTCTTCTCTTCTTCACTCCCTTTCCTCTCCACTAAGAGAGTGAGTACATGTCATTTATTTTCTTTGATAAAACAATCCGAGCCCCTTCATGACTTTATATTGTGCCGAGGTTAAATTTCCCCCCAAAATAATTAAGAAATTCCTGTTTTGACAGCGGGAATTTGTATCAACAGACCTTCTTTTTTCATTTCGAAGGACATGCTTAATGCCAAAGTAGAACGACACATAGCAGGTCCATGCTGGCTTCACCAGCTAAGCCTCAGGACTGAAGTCTTTCAGCTGCTTGGATGGTGAATTGGTTGGTGTAACCCACTCTGTCTTACTTTTTTTTCCCTGAAAACTCAACTCTTTTAGGAATATTAATTTTCATATAGTTTCTCCAAACTGGAGGCTCAGATGGGGCATAAAATTAAATATTAGGTGGGGAAAATGTCAAATGTATGAGGCCAGTTTTAGAACCTCTGGGGCTTGAACCCTCAGATCTGCAGTCAAAACACACTAGAGGAATTTTTCGACCTTGAGACAGCCTCTGTACTTGAGAAGGTGGCAGCAGACTGTCTGAGAAAACCCTTCTTCAAGTATCAACAAACTCAAGACAATAAACCATCCTGGCACCAATCTGAAACAGATCACATACTAAGATCCTCTAGATAATGTCAATATAGACCTAATTTTCTAATATTCTTTGTTTTCACATTAATACAACAAAAGCTATCCTTAGAACTTTATTTCAAATTACGATAGGGTTAATAATTTGCTCCATCTGGATCTAACTGAAATCAATAGGCAGCAGTCAAGTTAGGCACCACTTTTTACCTAGTATTTAGGTATGACTGTTGGGCATATGCTATATATTTACCCAAACACACACGTATGCACATTTGCGAGCACCTTGCGTATATCCTTAAGAAAACTAAAGACTGGTTTTATTTGGCTACTACTCAATGTGAAAATGTATGTCAAATACAAAGAAAAACACAGAAATATTTAAGTTACATCCAAGCAACTCAAACCTGTGATGCTTGAACTCATCATTATTCACTGAGGTGGATCTGATAGCTGGATGAAGCAATATTTTCTTTTCTTTCTTTTCTCAGTCACTTTCATTCAGAGTATGGGGACAGAATGAAAGACACCATTATTCTTCCATAAAGTCAAACCCAGAAGCCGTGGAAGCCTATATAGTCACATCAAATGGCTTATAATTTGTGCTTTTATATCCTAACTTGGGACAATGACACAAACAATGTCTGTGCTGTTGTGAATAAAGTTAGGCTATGAAGTCTATTTGGGTTGAAAACTGCTGGTTTAGGTTGTTTTCATCTTTACCTTTTTTGAATATGTGTGCATGAAGAATTATCTTTTAAAAAATATTATTATTCAAGTGCATGCTGAAATTGAATCAAGCTATTCTTACATAATTTTTCATTGGATTGTTGCAACCTATAAAGAAATCCAATTAAATTTCCCTTGCAGGCACAGAGCCTCATTCAGGACGCCTTTATAAAGCTGGCTTGTTGTATTGTATGGCATGTATAAGAACTGAGAAGCACAGACGCTCTGTCCCATTCCTTGTCCTTGTGTGACATGATGTAGAGAGAGAGAGTCCGCCAGTAGTGTTTCAAAGAACTGTATTATCAGAAAACACAAAGGCTTTGCTGTAATTTCTGCCACTGTGGTTTAGAATATGCATGTGCCAGCGCATTTGCAGAACAGTTTTGTGCATTTTATCATCCACATATTACCATCTGCATCTGTGATTTTCACCTTCCTTATACTAAGGACATATGATTTGATGTTCTGTTCTATGTTAAAGATGAGGTACAGATTCTTTGCTAAAGATACGAATAAAAGAAGCACTTTTTACAATGGTAGTTTTCTAGTTTCCCAGGCTGCACAAGTGGAGGGCACATTTTTATCTCAAGGAACCAGACTGCAAAATTTCTGGAGTTAGATTACACAGCACTGGGATTGCTGCACTATTTGTCTGTGTGGCTTACCATTGATTTAAATATCTTAGGATGATCCATATGATCAACAGTCTCACTCTTCCTATCTCCAATAGGAAAGGCAATGCTTACCTTCATTGATGTACACAGCATGGAAACACAGATCCATCTTCATTCAATAGCACACTTTGCCAACAGTGGGTGTAAGCACTGGGTATCCTGCATGTGAGGGATACTCCATGTTGTACAATAAGACTGCCTTAGCTTGACGAATCTACTTATTCTTATTGCTGAGAAAGACATGGCAAACCATGTTCTGCAGGGTCCAGGCACTTTCCATGTGGGTAATTACTGGTTGTGGCAAGGAGCAGGACATGGTTTAGTTGGCAGTGCTAGGTTTAACGGTTGGGCTCAATGATCTAAAGTTCTTTTCCAACCAAAAATATTCCATGATTCTATTTACCTACCTGGTGGCATATATCTGGCCTACATGGGTAATGAAGTTAACTACAAATGCCTCCTTTGATCTCCTCAGACCTCCATATCCTGCAGTTGGAAATAACCTATAAGATCCAAGTTATAAACACTGTCTGGAATGCAGAGATTATAAAGATCAACCACTATATCTTCCTGTTAATGTGGAATTGATTTCTGTGCTATATTTCCTGATGTTTGTCCAATCTAATTCAAATGTTCCCAAGTGTTCTTTTCCTTGGAGAAATTATTCCACTGGCTAATGTTATGATGATGGGCAAAGTGTAGTCCAGATCCAGTTCAAGAACTGAAATATACATGTATGTAAGTACAGAAAAAAGTGGTATCTATCACATGTTTAAAATCACACACGTGCTCCAGTGCTATAAACAGTCTCACTGCCTGGGATTTTCTTCTGATAGTCAATCTAAATTTTTCTTCTTTTAATTTCTTCTCATTACTGCTCTAGTTAAACCCCTGTAACTAAGCTAAATAATTAATTGACATTTTCATTTACTTCAATGGGAGCCATTCACACATATCAGAGGACAAATTTTAGCCCTTAATAGAGAAATGAACTATTGTCTCACCAAGCAGATACTGAAAATGCCAGTCTACACCTGCCTACACAAGAGAACTGAGAACTGTTTCCAATGATAATTTGTCCTGAGAGTCATTTGTAAGAGTGGTATTCTATTGGTTCTTTACAAACTCAGACTAAAATAATAGTTTAAAAGAAGTCAGGGCACTCACCCTAAAGCCATATTCACATGATGTTTTTACATTGCTCTAGTGTAACCTGAGTTTAATCTCATTTGTAGCATGGTCAGTGTGGATGTGGGTTTTAATTTTCCAGAAGCATGCTTTTGACCAGGTGTGCTTTTGACCATCTGTTATCTTATTTCTAACACAGTTTATCCCTCCTAACTAAGTCAGTACTGGGCTAGGAAGACACATTTGGAGCAAGTTTTTCACAGCAGATTGATCTTAAAAGGATGCTCATTTGAATCCTTTTTGGTATTGTATCCATCAATTAATTCAATGTAATTTCAACAAATCGTGAGGACCAGTGCTAGCAGTTAGGAAGCTCAGGGGATCAGTGACAAAGCTAGAAAAATAGATAAGACAGTACGGTGTTGAACAGAGTAATGCATGTCAACTGGTAACAAGCAAAAGGAGAGAATGTTTGTCACTTATTAAATGGAAAATTTCAGGCAGTCATGTAACCAAAAATTATTTCAGACTCAAATAGACTATAGTCTGCTTTAGTCGCTATTCTGTCAGAAAAAGGCAAATAGGAACAATTTGGATTCACTACGTAACAACAGAAAGTGTTCTTGAAGATGGTATAATCATTAAACTGGTCAAATGTCACTGAGAAAGCTGTGTTTATATTTAGCGTACATTTCCATGGGCAGAGGAAAACACTTTCTTGGAAGGAATATAACCAAGGATAAACATGACTCATAGCAGACTTTAATAATGTCTGAGATGGAGGACTTGCCTTTTTTTTTTTTTTAACTCTCAGAGGATGAATTTAATGCAATCCTGGGCTGCTCTCTGACTAGTGGGGCAGTGTGTGGTAGAAAGGATGGTCAGGGACAGTGCAGGAAGCAGAGCATCTCCACTGGCTGAACAGAGGTCTAGGGGCTTGGTCCTCCTCAGACTTTGTGCACACTGCCACAGACTCAGTTTCACCTTAGACCTGCTTCCAAAGATAAGTTTAAACCAGGGGTTTAGAGCAGAAGAGATTACACCAAGCTGTACTCAGATTTTTCCTATGACAGACTCTCTGTAAGCCTAGGATGGACGTGGCTGGTCTCCGCTCCTCCTGCCTCCATGGCTTTGACCACTTGCCCCTGCAGGCATCTCCTGTGAGCCTGGTGCCAGAGGACATCAGAGCCTTTCTCTGGGGACACAGAGCCATGCAAGGGGTAAGAGTGGTGATAGATGCAGGCAGAAAGAAGGCAACATCCTAGGTGAGAGCATACGTGACGCAGAAGCTGCTGCTCTGCTTCTTCATTTACTTCAGATCTTTTTGCTGGGTAAAATGATACCAAGCTGAAGCGATACAGGAATAAGTGTTACACTTTAATCTGCCTGCAGCACCGGACAGTAGCTTCTGAACTTTGGGACTTAAATCTTCAACTTTTCCCACTGTCTAACACCATGGCTGGATTTGCTTTAGGAACCCATGAAATTTCTTTTTTAACTTCCCAGGTCTGACTAGCAAACCACCTCTCGTAGCGTTGATAACCACCAGAGGTCAGCAAACCACACTCCAGGAACTACTGAAGTGGTATGATAAATTAGTGGGTTTGAGGCCATGTGTTTTGTTTTGTTTATTCAAAGTGCTGTGATCGGCTCCAGTTCGGAGCCTGGGCAGGTGATGGCATTGCCAAGCTCTGTGTTGCTCAACCCTATTGCAAAGGTAGAAACACTCTGCTTTAGCCTGCTTAGCACAGGGCCCCACGAGCCAGGTCCTTTGAAACAGGCTGAATTTATAATAAAGAGCAAACCAGGAACATCTGAAAGTAGCAATACTACTTCATTCTGCTACACTTCCAGATGCAAGCAGGTTTCCAAGCTCTCTAAATTGCCCTGCATCTTTGGGCACAGTGAAACAGTGCACCAGCAGAGCTTGGGTGCTCACCATCTTGAGTAAGCTAGAAAGGAGCAGGCGAGATGAGAAATTTCTTCTGTCACCACCCCCTTCCACCACCCCCCACCCCCCCCATTCCCAGAGTGAGACTCTTAGAAGAAAGAATTACATGGGGTTAGATGTCAAAACTGTCTCAATGCTGGTTCCTGCTTGATTTTTTTCTATGCCAGTTGGCCCTATGGGGAGTTCTGATTAAGGGCGCATCTATGTCCAGGCCATATAAATATTCCTTTCCATTGCTAGAAACTGGGCTGAGAGTCAGCTCTAAGTGTAGCTTAAAAAACATACACGAGTGAATCAAACAGAAAAAACATCTAGCTAAATGGATGCCTTTTTGACTCTGTAGAAAGATTTAGAGATAATATGTAGCAGTTGGAATCCAGACAGTTAAAAGATACAGGAGGCTGCAAAAGAAGAAAGAGGGAGGGGGGCAGCAGGGCTGGGAGGATTTCTCTGAAATGTGTTATGCATACTCTAAAAGAAAAATGTGTGTAATTTGGACCCCAAATGCAGGCCAAAGCAACAGCATCTAATAGGGGAAACATGATTTAGAGATTGGTTTATAAATTAAACAAATTTACTGAGTTCCATAAATGAATATCATGACAAGATCCAAATATTTTTTAAAAGGTGGATAAAAAATATTGCATGTTAAGGGGGGAAATCGAGACGGTTTTTAAGCTGATGTTCTTAGATATACATGTATACAGTCTTTTTTATAGCTCTTGGCATATAAAATAAGTCATTATTCTAAATAGAAAGATATTTATGATGTCATAGGAGCCATTGCTGGACACTTCAAGCTGATCTGATGAACTGGGAAATCAATAGATATTTTCCAAACGAGATGGCATTTCTTTTAATTGGTTGTGTGAACACGATATACAGCAGAGTGCATACATTTAAAGTTAATTTTCGTTTGGCTTGGGCTTCTCCGTGTGTTTTTGTATTATTTCTTTATGTAGATTTTTTTTTGCTTTGTTTTAAGGTTTGCTTCTTCTTTTGACTTGCATATAAATTCCTTATCAGAACAAATGAAATAGCACCTATGTATTTTAGACACTCAAATAGTATAGCTTTGGGAGCTATTTGAATATCTACCAAGATCAGAAAGTATTGAAGATTTCACCCAATAATCACCACACTCCTTTATACTGCTTGAAATTCATTGAGTGGAGTAAGTCTTTTAATTTCACCCCTATCACAGATGAGTAACGAGTTGCCCTTATGTCCCATAGCAAGTGAACATCAGAATTTGGAACAGAAATCCTGGCTGCTCTTGCTTTAAACTAAACACCAGGCTGTACAAATGGCACACGTTGTAGAGCAATACACTAATACACATTTCAGGTGTTATTAAGTAGGACTGCATGCCCTCTGCAGCTCCCCAGAAAATCAGAAAATCAGAATTTTCAAGAGCATGTAATAATGAGACCCTCAAAAAAAAAAAAGTTGACCAGAAAGAGATGCTGGGCAGGGACCTCAGCTGTAGAAAGTATCTAAGCTTTCTGGTTTTACATGTCACTATGTAAGTAAAAGGTTCTGACAAATATTTGCCCATTCTTCAGGCACCTAACATTTTTTTGTGATCTTGTACATTTCTTGTCCTGAAAAGGGGAAGGTACAGAGTTGGTAACAATCTGTGGTGGTAAGGAACATGCAAGTATATGGTATATTGTCTTTTTTTTTCCCTGTAGTTTTAAAATAAACTTTTATATGGATTTTATATTAGCTAAAGTTGTTGGCTTATGGCAGGGGGTCCATTTTTTTCCCCAACTGCAATGACTGAGCAATTTTGCTGTCCCAGCTGAAGTGCTGCTAATGTTGAAGGTACTTCAGACTCCATACCTTCACTCTGACTTGCTGAAACAATTCAGTGATTATATTGCTACAGAAGATTACAGTTATGTGGGGTGTTTTTGTCATGAAGGCCTCTAGTGATGCCAAATGTGAGCATGGTGAGTTCATTGGGCTCATTTTGCTATGGTGCTAAGCAACAATTTTTTATTTATGTGCCATAAATCTCATACATGTGATCCCAAACTTTACTGCCTATGCTCTTGCTGATTTGAGCCTTCTGACACAATTTTATTCACGATTTGATTACAGTTTATCCCCTCCTTGTTGAGAAATATTAGTGGATTAAGGAAGCTCAGGGATTTCCCTGACATCTACCCTCTATTTGATACTAGTGAATACAGTAAAGTGAGGCCCTACTCTTTATTTCTACTGCAATAGTGGCAGATGCTTTGAAGACACTGCTTCGTTCATTGCCATGAATGATGCACCTCAACACTTTATTGCACAAAAGCCATAAAAAACATACATAGCTTAAAATGGGTGAAATCTCCATACAAGCCAAGGGCAGAAGTTCCACTGAGACATTCAGCTGGTGAAGAAACTGACAAGGGAAGGTGCCCTGCTGGACCTGATGTTCGCAAATAGAGAAGGTCTTGTGGGGGATGTAATGGTTGGAGGCTGTCTTGGGCACAGTGACCATTAAATGACAGAATTTTCAGTCCTTGGAGAAGCAAGGAGGGGGGCTAGCAGAACTGCCAATTTGGACTTCTGGCGGGAAGACTTTGGCTTGTTTAGGGAAGTGGTTGGCAGAGTTCCCTGGGAGGGAGGTCTGAAAGGCAAAGTAGTCCAGGAAGGTTGGACACTCTTCAAGAAGGAACTCTTAAAGGCACAGGAACAGGCTGTCCCCGTGTGTCGGAAAACAAACTGGTGGGGAAGAAGACCAGCCTGGCTGAACAGAGAGCTCTTGGTGGAGCTCAGGAAAAAGAAGAGAGTTTATGATCTTTGGAAGAAGGGGCAGGCATCTCAGGAGGAGTACAGGGCTACTGTGAGGCTGTGCAGGGAGAAAATTAGAGGGCTACAGAGTAGCTGAAACTCAGTCTAGCTAGTGCTGTTAAAGAC
>NW_010196273.1:0-667 GCF_000695765.1 Mesitornis unicolor
TGGTTCCCACCCATGGTGGGTGAGGACACCCCTCCACCACCCAGCAGCTTGGATTTGATGATCTTAGAGGGCTTTTCCAACTTTAACGCTTCTGTGACCTCCTTAGAGCATCTTCTCATGCCACCAAATCACGGCGGAGGGAGCCATGGGTGCCCCTTGCACCCCACCCTCCTGGCACCCACCTTTTTACCACCCCCCAAAGGGTGCTGGGACCAGAAAACAGCACTTGGGGGGGGTACCAGAGCCTCCCTCCCCTCAAGGGGACAGCCCACCCTTGGTGACACCGGGGGACTCGGAAGGAGCCACACTGGGCGCAGGGATGGGTGCTCAGCACCCGGGGGTTGCTCCCGCCTGCAGGGGTGACCTGGGGGGCGCTGGGGATGGAGGGGACCATGTCCCCAGGATCTGGAGGGGCCACGTCCCCAGGGTCCAGCTCACCTTCAGGTTTTGAAACTCCTTCTCCTCCTCCTTGAGCACCTCCAGCTGCTTTAGCACCGAGTCCTGCTGGAACTCGCCCCGGTCCATCTGGGAGAGGACGCAGGTTGGTGTCAGCACCCCCCAGCACCCGCTGTGCCCCCCACCCGCGCCTGCCATCACCCCCCAACCCAGAGGACATTGTCACCATTAAAGGACATGGCCAGGGCCGTCCCAGAACGGCGGAGTTGCC
>NW_010196273.1:692-1967 GCF_000695765.1 Mesitornis unicolor
CACCCAAACCCCACGCCATGCCCTGGCTTACCAAGTGGTTTGGGTTTTTTTTAAGTGTCTTTATTTCCTCAAAACCTCCTACAAATCTCCTTTTTATTTTGTTTTTTTCCCCTTTCTGTTCCTTTTTTCCTCCTAAGCTGAACGTGGCTGCTAACATCTTGAAGTCCCAGCTATGTTCTGGCATCGCCACGATGCTGTAATTAACGTGAAAAACCTAAATTTTATCATTTTTGTTCCTTTCGTCCCTGCCCTGACGCTGGCTTTTCTCAAAAGATTTGAGTCCTGGAGGCTTCATCTTTTCTCGCATCTTCTCCAGCCTGGTTTTTGTGCCCCAGTGCTGGGATCACAGCCCCAAATCACCCCCAAAATCCCCCTTTTTTATGCCCATTATATCTCCTTTTTTTTTTAAAATGCTAAGTGGTTGTGGAAATTCACCCTTGCACCTTCTCTTCATCTCCTGAAAGCCTTTGATAGGGCAATGAAATGCATTAAATTAAAATACCTAAGGAAAAAAGAAAAGCCATTGATTTATGAGGGTAAATACAAGTGGGACCCAGGATTAAATTCAGCTAAAATGGTACCCAAGGGGGTTTCTTTGCTAAAACATCGTGAGGTGGGGATGTCGGTGTAAAACCCATGAATTTGGGGGGGCTGCAGTGAGCCCCTGCGCCATCAGAGGGCACTGAGGCACAAGGGATGAGCACAAAAACCTCCTCACCGCCACCTCCGTGCTCCTTAACGCCGCCTTCGTTAAAGTTTCCCCGTAGTTAATGAGCAGACGCTCGTTAGCTTGGGTAAATATCAGCGAGTTAACCAAAGTTAACGAAAATTAACTCCCTTGCTGCTCTTAACGGGGATAACGAACACAGTGGCAGCTGGGGAGAGGATGAAGAGGGGACATGAGGGACAAAAGAGACCAGGAAAGTCCCTCCTGGACACGCTATAAAGCACATCTGGGGTAATTTCTTGCCTCAGTTTCCCCTGCTGCAAAAGAGCGACTTCCCCCCCCCCGAGGTGTGGAGCATCCCATCAGCAAGGGAGTGCGCTCCTGTGGGGCCAAGTGATGTCTCAGGGACACTTAAAGCAGGGAAATGGCACCGAGATGACAAAAACGGTGGCTCCAGCGCTGTCCTTGTCCTCTGCCCACTGGAGCGAGGAGGCAAGAAAGGTGAGAAAGGAAGAAAATAATCCACTTTTCTGTTGGATGGGTTATTTTGACTGTTCTGCCCCAAACACGAACCAACGGGATCACAGAATCACAGAATCCCAGAACGT
>NW_010196274.1:0-1468 GCF_000695765.1 Mesitornis unicolor
CCCTCCGTGCCACCCCCACACCGGTCACCATCACCTCCCCGTGCTCTCCTGCCCCAGGTACCCCATCCAGACGCCACGTGAGGCCTGTTACGGGGACATGAACGGCGTCCCCGGGGTGAGGAACTACGGGGTGGTGGACCCAGAGGACATGTACGACGTCTACTGCTACGCCGAGGACCTCCCAGGTGCCCCCCTGCTTTCATGCCCCCTGTAACTCGCCCCCATAGCCCTAAGCAAAAGCCTCAGCCCCAAATCGCAGGCGCTGAAGCCTCTGAGCTTTGCAAAGCTCTGGGTGCTTTGTGGGGGGGTCGTGGTGCTTCTCCCTGAAGTGTTTCTGGTTGGGTTTTGGAGGGCACGGGGGCTGGGGGATGCCTGGGGTGATCCATGCCGTGTTTTGGGGTTTGGGTAAGCTCCCACCATGCTTTGAATGCACTGGGGGGGCTGTGCATGGATGCAGGTGGAATGAAGGCAGGAAGCAGGCAGGGATGCAGGCAGAAAACAGGGATGCAGGCAGGGATGCAGGTGGGATGAAGGCAGGGATGCAGGCAGTAATGCAGACAGGAGACAGGCAGGATGAAGCAGAAAATAAGCAGGGATGCATGCAGGGATGCAGACGGGGTGCAGGCAGAGATGCAGATAGGGATGCAGGCAGGGATGGAGGCAGAAAAACAGGCAGGGATGCAGGCAAGGATGCAGATAGGGATGCAGGCAGGGATGCTGGTGGGATGCAGGCAGGGATGCAGGCAGAAAACTGGGATGCAGGCAAGGATGCAGATAGGGATGCAGGCAGGGATGCTGGTGGGATGCAGGCAGGGATGCAGGCAGAAAACTGGGATGCAGGCAAGGATGCAGATAGGGATGCAGGCAGGGATGCAGGCAGAAAAGAGGCAGGGATGCAGGCAAGGATGCAGATAGGGATGCAGGCAGGGATGCAGATAGGGATGCAGGCAGAAAACTGGGATGCAGGCAAGGATGCAGATAGGGATGCAGTCAGGGATGCAGGTGGGATGCAGGCAGGGATGCAGGCAGAAAACTGGGATGCAGGCAAGGATGCAGATAGGGATGCAGGCAGGGATGCAGGCAGAAAAGAGGCAGGGATGCAGGCAAGGATGCAGATAGGGATGCAGGCAGGGATGCAGATAGGGATGCAGGCAGAAAACTGGGATGCAGGCAAGGATGCAGATAGGGATGCAGTCAGGGATGCAGGTGGGATGCAGGCAGGGATGCAGGCAGAAAACAGGCAGGGATGCAGATAGGGATGCAGGCAGGGATGCAGGCAGGAGCCCCCAGCACTCCCCATCCCCACGCCAGCTCCTGGCACCACGCGAAGAGCGGATGAGGAGGAGGCAGTGAGGAGCTCCCGGTGCCCGCATCCCCGCCTTTCCCCATCCTGATCCCGGCCTCCTTCCTCTCTCCGCAGGGGAGATCTTTTTGGAGACGGCCCCGGCCAAGTTCACGCTGGCGGAGG
>NW_010196275.1:0-5241 GCF_000695765.1 Mesitornis unicolor
GGACGCACCGCTGCTGTTCTTCGGGCGTTAACGCTTCGGCACAGCCTGTAAGGCCAGGGCGACCGCGAAGGACCCGGCCTGGGCCGGATTCGGGCCACAGCGGAAAGCCAGGCCGCTGCACCTGCTTCTGCACACACTTAGCCCAGCAGCAACGCACATATCCCGACACAGCTCCAGGGACAGTGCCTGCTTTGTCTTTTCTCTCTAATTACACAGAAGTCATTGCCTTAAATGCAGCTGTTGAAGGACCTTCGTAGGCTGCAGTCACCACATCGGGTGTCACTTTATGTCTTACATGTTGGACAAAAGAAAACTTAGAAAACATTTCTTACCTTTGCTCCTTGACAGTCAGACGCATCATTAAGACAAACCTACATTTTAAGCAGGTTTACTTTCTATTAAAGGCACATTCTGAACATGAAGACTGGCCTATTTTTGGGCTTTGAACAAGCAGTAAAGCATCTAGCAGCCTTGCTGAAGCACTACTAACTTTTTCTGGTTGCTCTTCAGACAGCTGAACAGGTTACTCAAGTACCTAATTGAAAAATAAGTAAGGACTCAGCAACAGCAGCCCTAAATCTGTGACACCTTTTCAGTTTGACAGCAAGTGGTGGCCCATGTTTGTGAGGCTTAAATGCTTTGGGAATGTCCCATCCAGTTTCCTCACCATGACTTTTAAAAGCTACAAAGAACTTTCCACTTTCAGACCAAGGTGAAGATTACCCACAGGGATTCCCAACACATCTTTGTCCACAGACCTGGTGCCTTACACTTTGCTGTTACATTGCAGTGGTTTGATTTCATGCACTTAAGTCTCCTCCAGATAAGCAAGGTCAGTACTGGCAGCACTATGATACCCTTATTTTATATTTCAAAAGCATCCAAAAACTACTTTGAAATGCTGCATAACTTACCAAAGGGAAAGGGATGAGGAAGGACAAGAAGGGCCTCTCATCTTTCCCAAGAACAGCAGAGAAATTTATTTTCACAGAACCATAAGCTTGTTCAGGACAGGTTTTGAAAACAATCATTATAAGAGACTAGTAATTAAATAACAATAAAAGGAACACACGACATCTGCTAATGCACTGGTTGTACCTTTATTGTTTCACCTCGTTCACTAACAATTCAGTGGTGCAAGGTTACCATACACAGTTAGATATCTGCATTGCACACCTAAGGCTATACAGCAAATGGATCAGAATTAGTACAAATACATGAACTATATTTACATTTTGTATACTCAAGCTCCAAATATCCGATATATTTACAAAATAAAATAAGAAAATGAAAACCTGAAATTAATGTACAGTGTTGCTGATACACTCCTTCGCTGGGATGAAATCAGTTTGCAAAGAGATTTGTTCAAGAAGGCCACTTATACAGCTTATACCTTGTATATCTTGTGTACAGAGAGATTAAACAGGGAAATGGGGACCACCGTTAAATAAAAAAAAGTATGTATTTCAGTGCAACAGCGTGTCTAATGTCCAAATTGAAGAACTTTAATCAACTGCACGTGACATATGAACAAGCAGAATGGAAAATTAAGAACTGACCCTGGGAAGTGCTGATCATTCAGGACTCGCTCTGCTTCTAAGGCCCTGGTTTCAAGGCAAGCAGGAAGTAGCTCAGTAGTGCTCAGGATCAGGCCGTTAACTTGGCAGCATTAAGAACTGAAGACTTATGACCTCCATACCCTCAGTTTTCTGAATGCACAGCTGATCCTGTAATTTAAAAACTGTTCCAAATAACATTGGACACAACCATCTGGGTAGTGTTGGACTAGTTTTGATTTCAAATACTTAGAACGCATAAATGGCCTTCTGAACAAAAGTCAATCCTGTTCGTGAACAGCTGACGTTTTTAAACAAGGAAGCACAAAATTAATACATTCCTGCTACATACAGTACAGTTCAGACCACATATTGGGGTTGTTAACCACAATGGAGAGATGCAACGCACACGTTAGAGACCCATTTTAAAGTACATTCAGCAAACCGTTCCAGAGCAGCATTAGTATCCTTCGAGCAGCACGGTAACAGCTGCATCTTCAGCAAAAAACACCCACCACAGGACAAACTAACACAAACTAAGGCTGTGCAAGAGTACCAGAAAGATGCATATGCATAGGCAGGATTAGTTGATTGTATAGTACCAACGGGTGTTATTACAAAGCTAATCCTCTTTCTTATCTAATGTGCAATTAATTACAGATGTATAAATATACAATACATTACATAAAATTAAATCCCTGTAAATTAGGTAACAAGCAGCAAAAAGTAAAGTCTTTGCTTTGAAATACCTTGCTAATCCGTAATAAGGACTATTAGACACTGACCAAAAGTAAAAAACCCTTTCTCAGTGGTCTGGAAATGATATTCCTTTCCCTTTTGCATCCCAGAATATAGGAATCTTCTTTAAAAAGGTACGTAAAGTGCATTTCTAAAATACAGTATAGGAGGTTCAGTTTTGTTTCAAAATATCCAGGAAGCTCCAACACTGACGACACGGTTTTCAATTGACAAAAAAAAGATAATTTTCTCCTTTTCTTTTGTGAGGAACACAAAAACCCCAAGCTACAGCACAGCTTCACACTTCTCGCCAAGGAATGCCTATCAAGTTTACCACCGGTGCTGATGCTGAATGGGCTGGCAGGCCCACAGCACGAGGCCTCGTCTGCAGCGGCTGGGTCCCAAGAGCTGTCTGACTCCGGGACTTCCCACGCACACAGCAGGGAACCACGAGTGGGTTTTTAAATGTCAAGAGAAGGCAGCTTAGCACATTTTCCCCTTCTTGCTCTGTTTCTAAAAATAAGTTTTTAACATGTTGGGCTAGATCAGAAAAGCTTTAAAGTGAATGGAAATCCACCTTTTTTTTCTTTGTCATCCTTTTGAAGAAAACTTGAATTCATTTCAGTCCAGTTTTAAGTAGGGAAACTGATGAATAATTGGTGAAAAACTGTAACCGTATGCTTTTATATCAGACCTGAAAATGCCCATTTGAATCCACACCAGAAGAATCTATTTTATCACAGATTATGCAGCTTTATGAGATACGGATACTTAAAAATAATTTGTTTTTTTGTTCTGATGATCTGTTATCCACAGACATCAAGTCACCAGAAGCTGCGTGCAGTCTTTAGATAGAAGTGTAAAATTTATGCAACACAGCTGTAACATTTCCAGCTTCCCACTTTTAAAGGAAGATCCCTTAACCATGTTTCTATGTAATGCCTGTATCTCCTTAGTTCATTTCTGGCTTATCCAAAGCAAAGACTTAGCAAACTAGTTTTTTCTTCTAGTTAAAAAAAAAGAAGATAAAAATTAAAATGCTCTCAGTATGTCACAAAGTACCTTCACCTAAGTCGCTACCCCTCCTCAAACTGGTTCCACTTTCATTATAAATGGTGGTAATGGCAGAAACAAATTAGTGCTTAAAATTAACTTAATTCTTGGCATCAGCTTAGCTCCAGCTTGAGGAGCCCTCTTGCAGCACTAGCAGTCTTATCCACACACTGTAAGTACATTATCATCCATTGCATAACAAAGGAATATAAACACTGTATTGAGTCACACACAACTAAAGACGACAAAACCAGAAGAAAGACGAAAACAGAAACAAAACCAAACATCCCTATTATGCTCCTGGGTCCCCAGGATGCTCCCTCACTCTGGCTTCCAGTTCTGAAATAAATCTGAGGACCAAAGGAAATAGCACGAGCACATGACTTAGCTTGAGTACTACCTCAAAATATATAAAGATATGTCCTAGAAAGTGTCAGACTCCATCTGCCTGCTCCTTTGCCAACCATGCTTTTAGGAGGTCTCATTATGCATTGCACTTTACTGAAGAACGAAAACCCCATAAAGCTAAAAATCTGCTCAACTGATGCCAGTCCCATGTACGCTTTTGGCCACAGAATTTCCAATGCATAGCATGACCTGCTGATGAGCAAGCCAAATCAAAATTACCTTCTTGAGCTGGAGTGTGCCTACGGTAATAGTGGAACAAAACCCTTTCACCTCTGCCTTGAGAGGTTGGACCCTCAGGATGAAATTCCTGTACATTCCCAAGGATCACAGCTAGCCCTATATCAGTGCCCAAGTAAGTTAAAAAGTACAGCACAACAGTCTGAAACAGTAAAAGAAAACAAACAACACCCCCCCAACCTCCCTGAAAACCTAACTAAGAAAGATGAGTTCAATTCTGAGAAAGGAAATTCATTCTGCTTTCCTTTCTTGGGGCAAGGAGCAAAACTTTGGCCAGAGGAAGAGCTCACAGGTCAGGAACTAACACCACCTGGCTGATCTCCAAGAAGCCAAGCATTGCACCCCACTGACCAGGACGAGTCCACTCGGTCCGTCCTCCAGGAAGGATTAATTCTGAAGTCAAAACTAACTAGGGGGCTTTAGCTGACAAAAATTGTAGCAGGGAAGTGCGGGGACATTCAACAGTTATTCCAAAAGAAAGTGAAAGTGTCCTGCTGTTCCCTGGGGATTACTGCAAGTGCTAGGGCTAGGAAGTATTCTGCAGACAGAGGATGCTTTCCCCATGAGCAGATGGGATGTCGTCTGCGTATTACTGATAAGGGATGCATGCTTAAAGCAGGCCTTTCAGAATGATGCCGTCTATCCTAACATACCAGTGACAACCCTAAATCTCTTCCAAGCAGGTGGGAACTGCTGCTACAGGAACTCCGAAGACAGGACTAAAAGCAGGAAGGGGGGGTACTGTCCTCCCGCGGTGATCTCCTGAAAGCGCCCCACGGAACAACCACACCGTTCATCTCTGCATCACACTCTCCATCTGTCAAATACAGGGCTGAGCATCTAAAACTTCAGGGATTATATCTAAAATTTTTGCGATGTGGTTTATTTTTCCTCACATCAGCACAAGTTCCATCTCCTCAGCTCAGTTCAGAGGCAGAGGAGCGAGTGTTAACATTTTGGGAAAGACTTCAAGCCAAGCACTGTTCAACTGCAACCCCACAGCAAGAGTTTAAAGGCAGATGATTCTAGCCAGCCCCTCTTGGTTTGTTCCCTGTCTTTTTCCAGCTCATGCCTTCACCTATTGGACCCTGGAAACTCAAAAACTCGCACCAAGTCCAAAATCCACTCTGCCCAGATAGATTTGTCCAATATCAGCTTTCAACAGAGTTTAAATTAGTGGCTGGATCCAGAAAGCCAGAGGAGCTATTGCAGTTCCTGGCTGGGTAATGTCTACATAGAAGAATTTCTC
>NW_010196275.1:5272-18692 GCF_000695765.1 Mesitornis unicolor
CTTTGTCCTGAGGGAACCAACGACTACTGCCAAGTCACAGATTGAATGACAAACCTGCAGCAGTCTAGACAGACAACAATGGACAGTGGGACAGACACCAAAAGGTCCGTTGGAATGAGAAAACAATTCTTATAAGAAAAAATAAATATCTTTTTTTTTTCTTTTTAGAGTCGTGCACTCAATTTTTTATTTTTTAGCCACATGCTACTAGTAGGATTCTCAACACAAGTGAAAAGAAACAATGTAGGGTTAGAATACTCAGAAAATGTGCTGAAGGAGTTGGGAAGGTAGGGGATGTTAAGCCACAGGATTACATACAAGAGAAACTGTCAAGAATCACAAAGAGAAAATGAGAGGTAACACTATCTATCAGAAGGTGAGTTAGGGAGAACAGATGAGAACATTACATGGACTCAGTACTTCAGCTGGCCCGTGTGTCTTCGAGCCAGTTTTGACCTGTGCAAGAAAGAAGTAAAAAAGTATTTGTTGAATTCTGAAAGTTCATTTTTCTTCCCTCCCCAGTTTGTCCACCTTTTTTAAAAATCCTTTTGTATAGCCTTAGTTTACTCCATATGTTTAGAAAGTAAAATAATATTATTTTATATATTAATAATATATATCACGCTATAAAAAGAACAACTTCTCGCTCTTCTGTGATCCTTTAAAGGAAGATGGGATCTTTTAAGGACTGCACTGTTAAGAAATTATTTGACACTGTACAGTAATAGCTTAGTTTTCAATTATTTTTCTTTTACTGGAAGGAAGGACTACTGTATTGTAGTTAGATCTCTCCAGCAAGCAGGGATGTCTGTGACCTGTGCTAAAGGGAAGGCTTCCAGAGAAGTTCAAATGAGAATTTCTGCTTTAGCTCACAATGAAGACAATGAAAAGGCAGTCCAGACCCACCTGCACAGAGGCAGCACTAAGAAGCTTTAGAAATTTGTAATATAGCTATACAAGGAAACCATTTTGTGGCCTCCAAATGTGGTATTGCATGAAGCATACCACACATCTTCAACCTGGATACACTTGTTAGGAAAGTCACAAAACAAAGCAACAGTGCCTGCATTTCCTGAAATACAGCGCTTGTTTGATTTATTTTTTTTCTCTTTGTTTGTTGTTTTGGTTTTCGGGTTTTTTGTTTTGTTTTGTTTTTGCTGGCCACCCTCCTCCCTCCTTCAGTTCACCCATCTTGTCAACTTCTTCAGAACAAGATTAAATTCTGAGGCAAACTACCTGCCTGTTTGCTTATGGCTGTCTCGCTATCTTTATGCTTTGCAGCGCTACCTGTCCAGGAACTGCCTCTTACCGTATTGTGCCAGCAAGAAGTGGATTGAAGGCATATAACCAGTCATTCATGTCTTTGTCGTTGATGGCCTGGAGCAGGACCCCACGATGCTTTGTGCACACGCCAAATGTGTTGGGTGTCTGAAATATTAAGGACAATTTAAAATACTGAATTCTACAAGCACAGAAGCTGATGCACACTTCCTATCTGAGGAAGAGTTTGCTATGTCACATTCCTAAAAACCACAAGACCTAAGGACTTTCATTTAAGTTTAACTGGTCATTTCTATATTATTAGTCAGTCACATGAGTAATCTTCTCATATAAATAGTTTTAACTCATGAGGGTGGACTTTAAATGCTGCTGAGGTAGATCAGCTACTTTGATTCCTTGCAGGGTGTTTGTGTGTGTTGTTTTGGTTGGTTTCTTTTCTTTAGCAAACAAACAGAGCACACAATCACCAAACTGCACACAATCAAAACTACAAAAATCAAAGACACAAGGTTATGGTACCAACATGTGCTTATAAAAGCAAATGCAATGCATAACAGCAGTCAGATTCAGGCTCTTGTAGAACTGTGTCCACAACATAAGAAACTGGGAACTCTGTGGACAGAATCATCAGGTGCCAGACATTTCTCAGACACAGATGAATTTTCCTCGGACCAGAGATAACACATAGGATGGTAAGGATGCACTACTACCTGTAACGTTCCTTCTCCATAGGTAAAGAAACAGTAGCTCTCAGACTGACCTTTACCATTGCCTGTTGATCCTCACTGTATTCCACCTGAGCTGTGGATAAGTTTATGATTCCTCTTTCTACAGGATCTTTGTCACTGTTGTAAATAAAAACATAGGGACGGCGAACCACCACAAAGTGCTTGGCCCAGGAGCTGGAGAGTGGCTCCTTGAAGTGGAGGTATCCCTTCTTTGAGACCACAGAGCTGGAAAAAAACAAACCAAAACAAACCCACGTATAAACAGGAATGCATTTTCCCCTAAATAAGGCACCTACTGAGTATCCCTATTAACTGCAAAACACTGTATAAGACATTTAGACCTTAATACATTTTGTCTGCAACAGTATTATGAAAAAGTTCTCCTATAGCAAGCCGAGTTTTGTCTTCAAGAAATAAGCAAAAGTCTGACAAAAAGAAGGATCTACAAAGATCTCTACTTCAGTGAACTTTATGGTTCTGATGAAAGCAGACATTTAAGTGACTGGAAATCACAGCTCTTGTTAATCCTGCCTCCATCATACAGAACTCTGCAGTTCTGCTATCCTGTTTAATTTACCTTTCTCAAATGGTAAAGAAACTACAAATCTCAGAAAGCCCTTGCAACAGCTCTCAGGAAGCCAGGAACCCACTACAACAAAAAAACCTACCCTGGTCTGATTTCCTCAATATCAGGAACAAGGTTTAGGAATTCATTTTTTCCAGCTCTGGCAAGGTAGGAAGTTTCTACTGCAGGAATCAGCTGGAACTGTTCCACCTCATGACAGGGACTGGAGGCACGAGAATTTGCTTCTGGTGTCCTTAAAAAAAAAAGCAGCGAAAGAAAAGTAAATCACAACAAACCAACTCAATGTGACAATGGAATTTAAAGAGCATCTCCAGCCTAGCCTGTCTTACAAGTTTCATCCTCCAGTTCAGACTTTTTATATGACATTAGGATCCTTTTATACACTATCAAATAGCATTTCCCTTGAAATCTGTGAAATAAAATTATAATAATTGCTAGTAAGTTGTTTCCTCACTACTTCTCCTTCATTTCCCTTGCCAAACGCTGTCACAACAGAGACGTCTTACTGTGGTTTGATGTAAAATGTACTACACCAGCAAGGGATGTCAACTGAGAAGGTACGTATTATGTATCCTTCACTAAGCAGTCATTCACAATTTCATCAAAAGTGTCTTCCACAGATACAGCTGAGAAAGGTAAACAGAGATTACTGGCCAAACTGGTTTACTCTGGGCTGTTGTTAGTAGGTCTTTTTAACAGACCTCTGAAAAAAACCTGTGGACTCAACACACTGAAGATGCACTGGTCACTGGAATGACAAGAATTTGGCTGTTTTTTGATCGCAGAGAAGAAGAAAAAAAACACTTCAAAAGAACAAAATGGAGGAAAAACAATTGTGCAGGGTAACTTGAGAAGAAAAGGCAAGGGGGCCGTACAGATAAATACCTGAAAGTAGGGAAAAGCAAGAAAGTTCAGAGGGCAAATCAGAAAACATAGCAAAAACAGATTTGTGAAACACTGAGAAGTAATGTTTTCCTGTAAAAACCCTATACTTACTTCTGATCAATGGAATTGCATCTTGAATCCACCAGAGAAGGGCAGGTAGATGAAGGTGTGAGGGTAGCACTGCTGAAACTCGACACTGATGGGTCCCGCCCAATTGGAGAAATATCCGATAACTACAAGGGCAAATACAGGCAAAGTATTACAAAAAAGAGGAGTATTTTGTAGCTAGTGTTCAGTCCTGGCTAGACCATGGCATTCAGCATGCAAAAGGCTCAGGTAATAGGTAATTTCTATCAGTCATTTCCCTACTCAGCAGTCAAATTTTTGCACACAACCATCATAAACCCATCTGGAGGTGAATATACAATGACATTTCTGTAAAGACAGCTTGTCATTAATGTCCTACACTTCTGACTATTCACTCTGACTTCTTCAATAGAATATTAGACTATCTACTTTGCAACTTGGTGTCCCCTGTGCCCACAGTTGGAATATTTAAAAGAGCTAATTTACCCTTTTACACAGGGAAAGTGAAAAAAGATAAGAGCACTGCCAGCCTGCTAAGAAACTAGAAGCTATACTGTAGTCCAAGTTTACACCATTTCTAATCCTTGCAATAGTCTTTGGAACCTGACACTGTGTAGTCAAATGCTTCCCCACAGACCGAAAATAAAGAAAAGTAATATGAGGTGTTTTGTCTTTTCATGATATAAACAGATTCCACAAGTACACTAATACTAATACGTTGCTATTGTACTACAAATACAGTGTATTGTAGCGCATGAAATATTTACCTTACAATCACTGATGCTGTTGTGCACCTGGTTAAATTCCCGATTGAAAGTATGAGTAAGAAGCTGCAGACACTACGGTGAAGGGAAAAAACAAACAACACCCAGAAAATAAATTTAGATTTAGATTTTCAGAGAAATTTGAACACAAGAGCTAATTTACCAAGACACTCTTGGCAGCTTGTGAAATAAACAAATACTGCTGTGAAAAATCCCAGAAGAGGGGGATAATAACTTCCCTTAATAAAGTTAGAAAGTTTCATTTACAGAACTACTAATGACTGGGAATAAGGTACAGCCATAGCACGAACCTAGCCACCAACACTGGCTGGTGAGAATGGGTTATTTCACTGTAGAGCATATTCAAATGAAACTCACTATACTGGATATTCACCATGCTATCTGAGAAGCTCATCATTAATCTTTAACCATCTTTGGTGCCTCAATTTAGACCCATGATTTTTCTCGTGTTATACCTTGGTAGCCAGCTCTTTCTCCCGATCCACCAGGCTCTCTATATCTGCCGAGTCATAGCCACTGCTCTCACTGGGCGTCACAGCACTCTCAAATGTTGTAGTCGAAATCTGTGAGGAAATGCTGGTGGAGGTACTGAGGGTTCCACTGCTCATACTGGGAGACAATGAATCACTCAGGGACTTGGGGATGCTGTCACCAAGCTTTTCACGAAGAAGAAGGAAGTGACGAGTTTTTTCCACCTAGTAAGAAAAGAAATCAGTATCATCTGCTCCAGGATGTTGCCTATTTTACAGGCACTGAATTCTTATGCATTCTTTTAAGATTCATACTGGTAAACATTTTCCCCGGGGAGGGGAGTTTACAATGGCACTAGAAGTTGAATTTGCCTTTGTTGAATACACTGAGATTCTGAGCTGAAGCTTCTACTCAGCAGCCAGCCACATACTTTCTATCTTCTCTATTGCAGAATTTATTTAAATCTTGACTTTGAGAACAAACTCCTACGTGGGAACCCATTCAGCTCAGAAGGTCTCACAGCGGGTAGACTAAAGGCAAATTCAAAGCTAGAGTTGTGCTTTTTCTTTCCCTGACCTCATGCAGCAGCTCCAGTTTCTTCAGTTCCCACTGATGCTCTAGAATGAGGCTGTCACCCCTGGGCCTCCAACCTGCCAGGTTCTCCTCTCCTCGCACATATGCCACAGATGTATCCAGGACTTTTCTCCTCCTCCTCCGCATTCCTGAGCAGTAGGAAACATAAGACTTGTTAAAAACATAGCCAGAGGGATGCCACTAAGAAACATTTACCAATTAGCCATCTGCAAAGAAGCAACACTTCTGTTTGGCTGGAAATCTACATGGCTATGATTTCATTAACAGTAACCTCCCAAAGAGATTTGATTTAGTCCAGCTTTCTTACTTCATTCCGATTTTCTCTATTGACCATGATACAATGCAAACTCCTGTTCAGTCTAATTCAACACAAGAACTTCAATTGCTGGGTCTTAGAGGAAATATATACAGATACTATGTGAACAACATTGCTTCCAAGTTATCAAGCTTGTATCAGATAACAGCAATATCTTCAAAAGATTAAGAGAAAAACACTATTGCTGCAAAGCCAAGTCTCAGCTGTGTTAGTTTTGAGCCATGTATTATGCCCCCTAAGTCCATGACCCAGGTACATGCCCCATTTCCTGATATACCCATGTCAGAAAATGTGAAGTTTTCAGTGAATCCTTGGTTCACCAACAGTAAACACAGCCCCAAGTCAAAAGTAAAAGCCTGCATAAGATTTTTTTGTGAAATAGCAATGTTCCATTGCTCCCATGAAACGAACCACTTCTCATCAGGACAGAACCATTTTCTTCATTCTGCTCATGAAATTGTCTACAATATTTCAGTTTACAGCATCTTTACCGCTTGAACACCCAGTCACTGCTTACCTGGACTTCCTGTGTCTGCCATTTTGCATAAACTTAGTTCATAGATCCCAGTTACTCGATTGCTGTTCACAAGAAACCAGAGGAAGGGGAAAGAAAAGAAACAATGTAATATCTTCAGAAATAAAGTGCATTAGCTCTAGTTAAGTGGTCCCCAAATTAGAAGTTTAAGTATAGTTGTTAGTTAGAATGACACCTGAATTCTAATCTTGACATAAAATAGCCAGGACAGACTGCAAGATCTCTGAAAATGGAATTTCCCCCATGTTCCCTCCACCTCCCATCAGACTCAAGAGAGCAGCTGCCACAGTAAATTCCAGTTCAGGATCAGGGTCTTCTATGTGCAAGCTGGAAAAATGGATCTATCTTCCCAGCTGTTCAGTCAGAAGGCTGGAAAAGGGGTCAGTAAAGAGAGAAGCCATTAGAGTTTCACTGAAATAAATACAAGAAAGAATGTTCAAAACTAGACTGGAGAACTATAACTAGGTAGATTTTCAAGGAATGAATAATGAAGGTTAAGCTACATTCTCCCCGTGCTCTCTAAGAAAAATAGCACATACTGACATAAACCACTAATACCAAAATTGGTAACTGAACTTACGAATCTGGAGATTTGGAGTAGCCACTGCCAAAGAGACTGCGTAGTGAGCGTGGTGGGGAGATCTTGGCATCTCGTGAGTAAAAGACCATACAAACATCCTTTGTTATAACGGCAGGCTGGATGCAGTGGTCAAGCTAAAAGAAAAAGCAGCAATGAATGAGTGGCTGCAGCTATGCCAAGTTACTCCACTTCCTTCTTAGTGGGACAGCTTTTTGAAATTTGTTCTTGTTTGGGTCTTCGGTGAAGAGCTTTTGTACGTGTTTCTGTGAAAGAGAACTGTCAAATTTCTTGATGCATCTTGTGGGTGAAATAATTGTACTACACAAAACAACAGTGTTTTGCAGGCAAAGTCCAGAGCTAGGCCAGTGTTTGTAACATCAGTAGTCCTTAATATCAATGTTCACTGATGTCAATGGATTTTCAATACAAAGATAGATAAAATGAGGCACAGAAAGGTACGGAGATCACCTTTCGCACTTCACATTTGTTGTTAGGCAGTAATACCTTGATATAAAGATGTTAACTGTCAGATTTTTCTACCTTATTCTCAGAAAATTAATGAAGACTTTCACTGGCTTCAGGATTCAAAATCACTTTATCCAGTAAGTGTTTATCTCAGGTACACACTGTCTGCTGTCTCAAATAGTTATAACTGAGTCACAAGGAAAAAGGAAGGCACAGGTCTCTAACCTCCAGGTAAGCAGAAAGGGTCATATATATCTTCTCTCCATACGGTGTCACTCGATTGAGTAGAAGGGAGTTATGCAAGGAGCTATCCCAGACTGCTTCAAACCGATAGAAAGTCCTAGAAAAAAGTACAGTAAAAGCTCAATAGTAAGAGTTCCTCTGCATCCCCCTCAACAGTCAGTGTAAAGCATCTCTTCCTTGACATCATCCACTGACTGCTGTTGATCTCAGTGGCTTAGATAACAAATACCTGAAGCAAAGACTTTTCTTTCCCAAAATTACTTACTTTTACCTCAAATACTGTGACATAAGAGACTATTGCCTGTTATGAGAAAGAGTGAGCTAAAAGAGAAAAGAGGGACTATAGGAGAGAAGAAAAGCTGTCAAAACACTACAGGGAAGTCAGCACTAAAGAACGGTGTTTCTAAACAGACAGAATTCCTCTTTATTGCTTCAGGTGCAATTCAGCACAGCTGGACCTTTAAAGTACGTGGGAAGATTCTTTTTTATAAGCAACACTCATTCTACACCATATTTTAGGACTAACACATAGCAACAGAAGAAATCCCTCTAATACTTAGTCATATAAAACCAGCAGCTTCTGATAGCAAATCAGAATGATTGATGGGTAGGGATAAGTCCTATATTCAAGTGATAAAGATTTATTTCTATGTCCCTGCTCGCTTCAAGTGAAAACTTGCAGATGTAACACAAACTTTTGTAAAAAGATTCTTCAGTTTGGTACATGGAAAGAAAGGAGCTAAAGGCTCCCACAGGTCTACCCCAGCAATCAGGAAAGTTCATCTGTTTAAGTGAGAGAGCATCATACACAGAACAGCCAAATCATCAGGCCTAGTCACCATTACACACTCTCCTCTCTGACAGGGGCTTAGGGAAATAAGCTTTCTCCTTTCTCAGAGGTGGAGACTGATTTCATGTAGGTTCCTTTGAAAGGAAGTCCTGTACCCTTGTTCAGGAATACAGCACGCTTTTCTATACTGGCAACAGAAAAAGAAGGTACTAATTCTTCATCACGTCCATATAATTTCCCTCCCAAAGCCCCTTGCCATTGAAGTCTTTTCTTCCCATTTTAGTCCAAATGATGTTGTACTAAAAGCAAGGAAGTGCTTCATTTATATTATTTTTTAAAAACAAGTGATATCTCTAAAGAGCTTCTGTACTAATGTCCAACACTAACTCAGAAAAATAGAAAATGAAACCAAAGACAAATGACCAAAAGCAAAGTGGGCATGGAAGGAAGAAATAAAAAACCAAAACAAAACAAAAGAAACATGAAACAGCCTAAGACCAGACAAATCAGAAAAAGCCTTCTGACCTCAAATAGAGTTTCAAAGAATCTCCTTTTCTTGATACCTATTACACAATTCCAAGGTAATACATCAAGACACCATGAACTGTGCAGTCAAGTAATATAATTTGGTACACTGCTAATAATTTTGCGTTTGAAGTAGCACACTTAACAAATTACTTCTAAATGGCTTGCTTGTATTAAAAATGCTACAGAGAAACATACTCTAAGGGCTAAGTAATTGGTAGATTTCAAAGCACTGTAATATAACAATCCTTACTTGAGAGAGATTAGGCAAACGACACAGGGTGCTCTCTAATCCTTTACAAATCTGTGTTGAGCCTTTATGTTTTAATCTTTCATTATGTCTTAGTTATGAGAGCAATTTTTAGACTTTTAGCAAGCTCGAGATCTACTGTCTGGGTGGAAAAAAAAAGTAGTAAAACCTGGTTCTCCACAGATGGGAAAGGCAGTGCACCCAGCCCCTGAATCACCTCTGCACCAACTGCCAAACACGACTTTTCATCATGGAGAGAGAACGCAGGTGTAAATGTTCATCAGTGCAGAACTAAATGCAAACCTCTTTTGTAATATGCTGATTTTTGGATGAACACCAAGTTGAAGTCAAACATAGCTTCAAGACAGCTACTCTACTAAATTTTGTCTAGCCCAGAAGTTAAATATACACAGCGTTGCCCATCCAAACCAGAACTTGCTAGAATAGTCATACAGGGAGACAAACACCAGAAGTGAGCCCACTTCTTTCAGCATAACCAACAGCACAAGGAGGAAAATGAAGCACAGAACAGGTAAGGCGTGGAAAACAGGAGACGCAGGTTAAAGGCATCGATGTATAGTTAGGACTGACTTTTAAGTGGATTTTAGCATTAGTGAGAGGTGGTGAATTGAGAGCAACAAAGACGTAAGTCTTCTCTTTTTCAAAGAGGCGGAACACAGAAAGCAGAGTGTAAATTGTCCCGGACTGTGCAGCCAGCACAGCTTGGCTGTGATCCAGTCTGGAAGGTGAACAAGGAATCCAGTCTGAGCAGCCACTACATGTCCAGCCTCTCTGCCAACTGCTCAGCTAAGAAGCAGCAACCACATGGTTAAATTTCAGATGCAAATCCAACCTAAGAACAGAGGTTGAATGCCAGTCACATGGCAGCCACTGCTTTTTGTTCAGTGCAATTCCGAGCTGGAATTTCAAGTAACCTAATCATTCAGTCCTTGACTCCTACTTCAAACAGGGCAAGCATTACAGAGCTAGAGACAGTGAGAAATTACAAATTTAGTTCTTTGATACAGAACAATGGAAGAAAATAGCAGGGACTACAAACTGGGACTATATTCTGATGGCACATTTTGAGAATCAGAAAGACTGAACGAAGGAAACTCTCTCTACATGAGATGGGAAGTTTACCTTCAACAAATCTCCCACTGAATTGTACCTGAATAAAGCCCTGCTAGAAAGGAGGAGGTGGCACACTACTTCTGACAGCTAAGAGGTGTGCTAACAGAATTCAATAAAGCTAAAAGGGAAGTGGCGGGAATACAAACGAACATAAAGCATTCTATTTTGCAGAATCTTTATGTAAAAAGAAAGCAAACAGAAAATACCTAGGCATATCCTTATCAAGAAAGAGCCTGTAAAAACATAGAAAGAGCTTCAGTTAGTGCAGCCAAAAGCAAAACAGAAAAGCAACAGCTGAGGGAACAGAACAAATGGACTTAGAAAAAACCAACACGCCAATCAGAAAACAACTCTGCAGACATCGAGCAAACATAAGACTCAGCACCCTGCCATGCATTCATGCCACAACTTAAGTCTTGACATTTTGGTAAGAGACGGTCAACAGCTTCACTTCACTCACACTTATCCTTCATCCAAGTGGCCCACCTAATAGGAAACTACAGAGCTATATAGGAATTTCTTGAAACTGCTAGAGAACAGAAAGTATAGGGATTTCTGACTGCAAAGCCAATAGTATCAGACTGGAAACTAGCAACAATCCCCTTATGCTCCAGTTATACTGATCCATTAATTCAAATACACTGAAAGTAAAATACCCACTTCTCAGTGGGAGGCAAAGAATAACTGCTAAAAGCCCTGCCAGTGTGTGCGTTACAGACACCAGGTGGCAGAAGGACACTCAGTTGGGAGGAGCGGTGTCCTGAATCCACCTTTAATATCGCAGCGGTATTTCAAAGTCCAAGCCTCTAATGGAGAGGGAAGGAAGAAGCTATTTCAGCGCCTAGGATACTGCCTCCAGCATTCAGCAACAGAGATGGGCTCCAAAACAACTCTCTCCCCTCCGGAAGCACTCATTCATAGTTAAATTTCAGAGATATTCCTGCTTTGCACCAGGCGTGGTCAAATGACTTGGCTGATGTCAGAGCAGGGAGAGGCAGTGCCGGCAATGCCGCATTCTGCTTCACCGCCCTTTGTTGCAGACACTGAAGCAAAACAATGTGGAGTCTGACTGATCTTTACAGCAACGCATCCCAATAAGGAGACACACAGCAGCCACAAACCTCTCAGACAGGGGCCCCGCTGTTGCCCAAATGACTGCAGTTATGTGGAACAGACACCCCCTTATTAGCACTGGAGTAAATTTGTGATACAGCTGTATAAACCCACAAATTATGAAGTTTAATTTACAAAGCATGGTTCTTGCCTCAATTGTCACATGCTTGTTCCAGGAATAATACAGGTATGGACGCATCCATAAATGTATCTGCTGAGATTGCCCTAGTACTTCAATGCTATATTCTGACAACAAACCTTGATGTCAGTTTAGAAGTTCCGGGTTAAATTCTGAGACACCTTTAAGCTGTTCCTTTCCATCCTCCCTTTATGGTGCTTACAAAAGGAAAGTAATTCAAATGTGTTATCAATAAAACCTCCCTGTAGACCAACAGACTTCAGCTCTAGCAAGAATTTATGGTAATGCTTATTCTCTATCTGTATGCCCTGTGCCCACTGAGTTCTACATTTCATAATTAGCAAAATTGCCAGCTTTCCAAACATCCTGCCAATACCTCAGAGGTCAAAGGAATTTCAGATTCCTGCTAGAGCACTCACTTTATTCACTTACCTACTGGAGCTGTGAGAGGACTTCAGATATTTCGCAGAGATAATATTCAAAGACAGAACAGCATCCACAGCAGCTTCATCTACCTCTGCTTTATTTCTTATACGTCCTGAAAAAGGAAGGAGGGGGAATCAATTGAAAGTAAACCTGAACACAGAAGGAATTTGTTTCCCAAATATAATTTTGGAGTATATGATTAAAAAGCAGCTGTAAGAGAAAGCTGCAAAACTTAAGTTTTTCCTCTGGATCTTTTTCAAAATCCTCCTCTCTCAGCCAATACTCATAAGGATGACAGAATCCAGTACAAAGAGGAATTACCATTAGTACTGTTTCTTCCTTGTGTAGGAACATGCAAATCAATACACTCACCAACAACCAACTCTCGCACATCTTTCCAGTGCAACTCGCTGCCCTTCTCGTGGATAATGGTGACTGTGATTCTACGCTGGATTCCCTGGTAGAGTTCAAAAACAAAACACTGAAGTATTCCCACACACACACGCTAACATGATCTATTTTTGCACTTATACTGCAAAAATAAAGCAAGTAAGATAATTTTAATTAGTCTGTAACTATGAACACACACCTATGTGTTTCAGGACCCTAAAATCAAGAGGATTATATTCTCACATGTAACAGAAATTACACTTCTCCCTCCTCAGTGCACAAAGGCAGAGGATTTTTAACCTACAATAGTTCTGAATTTGTTGCTGTGCTCTCAAAGAGCATGTATGGTCCTTGGGATAGATCACAGTTGACCTCAAAAACAAACAAATGCTTAGGTAATGTGTGCTTATATACTTATATTAAAGTGCATATACCAAAAGAAGTTACTAGAAAATAGCAACTACTCATGCAGATATTTCCCTCCTTTGTCACATGTATCTGTTACAAATCAAAATACAATAAAGCTCTGTAATAGCTGTTAAGAAGGTAAAATGGCAGAATAGAAATAAAGACCACATCCGAAAAAAATTCCAAACAATATTATAAACAATATTTAACTAGGATTATCTTTAGAATATAGCTAAAGACAAATTATTATTAAGGATTATTACAGGCATTTCAGATGCACTGAAACATGGTCATTGGGTAGATCTGTCTCACAGCCACATGCAGTGAGAAAGCAGCAATGAAAGTTGAGTCCACATGATCCTTCTGTGTCCTCAGTAGAGATGCTGGAGAACACTGAAGGCATAAATCTGGTCCTAAAGGTTCCTGCTTTTTAAAAGGCTTTCATCTTTCATGAGTGGGATGCACACTGATCAGCAGACAGCAATCTACTGTGGGCCAAACATTCTCCTTGCAGCCCAAAGCTAACAGACTAAGTACAGACTGAAAGATGACTGACCCTACAGCTATCATCAGACAGCAGTGTGGGAAAGGAGAAGACATGAAAGATGCACAATCCAGTCGTTAGCATGCTAACCCATCCCCTCCGAGGTGAAACTTGCTGTTCTACAGCCTTCATTAGTACCTGGTGA
>NW_010196275.1:18723-25465 GCF_000695765.1 Mesitornis unicolor
ACAGGGCAGGCCTCCAGTGTGGTCCACAATAGCAGGAATATACCTGTGTGAGACAGGGAAGTCAACAGGCAGGAAAGATAAACCAGCACAGCAACTTTACTCTGTGTTCTGCTGCCAGCAGTTACCTCTCCGTATAATATCTGAAGAAATTAGAGTGTTTCTACTGACTCTCAGACTGGACTCTTCCTTGGACCACCAGTATCAGTGCAATACAGAAAACTCTGTGGAACTCACTTCTCAACATAATCCCTAAAGCCCCATCAAGGCCTCTAATTCATCTTCTCTGTAGCAGAGGTGAACATAAACTATGGTCTGCTAGATGACATCTGGAGCATAAAGTCTCTAGCGACCCAAAGACTCTAAACTCATGGGCTACATACACTGAGTTTCCCCAGCACCTGTCCAGCTGGCGTGTGTGGGTTTTCAAAGCAGAAAGATGACTTCAAGTGTGGAAGAATGTCATTCCGTCTCTTCAGTTCTTTCCAATGGAGACAACGAGTGCCACCAGAATTTACACTCAGTCACTACAAACCAGCCAGGCCACTGCCCATTGATAACTGCTAAACATCAACCTTGCCTGAACAGAGCAAAGAGTACAAGATCAAACTCCCATAAACCACTGTTCCTAAAACAGAAAAGATTAATACTGGACTTACTCCCCTGTTGGCTCCAACTCGCTGATCTCAAACCACACAAGGAGGTCGTATTTGCTCACACTCTGGCCCAAGCTGGGTTTGCTCATAGTGTTCAGCTTCATAGCTGGCACTTCAAGGAAAAGAAAGAAAGAAAAAAGAATGGTTTACAAATACTGAACAAGAAAAAGCTTACTTACAGAAACATGCCATTGCAGTGATCCTATGTGTTCTATGTACACATTGTACACTTGCAAAGTGTTGCTTTTAAATCTAAGTTACTAGGCTTAAAAAAAGTTAAATAATGAAAAAAAGTGTATCCAAAAAGCTTGTAAAAATATGCAGTCTCTCTGAATCCACAGAAAGTGTTTCCTCCAATGTACATTAGTTACTTTATAGCTTAACAGCTTTTGATTTATAAATTGCTTAGGTTTGTTCACCTGCAACATTCCTCACCCATAAAATACATTTCCTCTTCCCCAGAAAAGGAAAAAAAAAATATCTAGAACTTAAAATTTCGGTCTTCACTTCTTTATGTTACAAAGTGCTAGTTCCCAGTACCAGTTTAGATAAGAGAATGTGTTCGTAAAAAGGCTGAATTAGACTTATTCCAGAGACATAATCCTGTCAAAGTATGTTTCTGGGCTCCTTATGTTTTGGTATTAGTGATTACTGCTGCCCAGATCCTCTCTAATTCCTTTTGTACAAATTTAGGGATAAACCATGTTAAAAAAATCATGGGATAATGGTAATTCTAGAAATAACCTGATGTTCCTTCGCACATATTTACATCACACCTTTTAGCCATCATTATGTGACTTCTCTTACCTGTTTACTCATTCTATTTTTGCAAATGGGAACAATTTAAAAGTTTAGTTCCTGTGTACTCTGACAGGTATTTTTGTAACTCTGTATTGATTTTTCCTTTTTTTCTCCTTTCACATACTAACCTCATTGTTTTCATTAGGCCAAATAATTATTCTCCTTTCTAGCCTCTCAAGCTCCATTTCACCCTTGCTCAAGACTTCTTTAGGTTCTCTAGCGTCACACCTCTGTGTGTCCCTCAGCTTCCACTGGGACTTAATTTCACATGAACTGGAAGGGCATAACAGTCCTCAGTTAAGAAATGGGCCTTATAGGTATGCCCGTGTTGTCTCTTTTGAAAAATAAAATGTGAATTCTGTTTCTTTTAGGGGTAAAATAGCAGCTACCTTAGAGGGATGGATTTTACAAGAATCAGCTATTACAGCACAACTACTCCATTATGCTAGGTAGCAAGCTTCAGTGTCAGCATTTACTCTTCCCATTCATTACTCAGTGTAGTCACCCTCTCAAACCCAACATATCACGTAGCTGCACATGAACTCATCACAGCTGGACTCAATGCTGCTGACAGCAAGAGGAACATCAAACATGTAAGTCATTCAAGTTTACTGCTAAGCAGAGAAACAAAAGTACGAGAGAAAAACAACATAAAGACATTTAACTAGACATGAAAGCCAGTTTGGGAAGTTCTTATGGACTTGCTCTGGCACAATATTTTTTTTAATTAAAGAGAATACAAATGTAAGTGAGGAACAGCACCATTAGTGGCAAAAAAAAGAAGATGAGCAAAAAGGAAAACTGTATAGAACACAGCAGACAGAATGCTTCTTCTACAGCAAGCTGTTTTTCCAAATGCAGCATCTGTCATCCCACTATCACAAAACTATGCACAGAACACACACACACACACACAAAAAAAAAAATCAGAAGACCAGGAAGTTTGGGGGAATAGATCCAATGACAGAAAAATCTGTGATACCTAACACACTTGACTTTATAGACTATACGGTTTTCTCTAGAATAGCTCTAAACTCCATCACAGCATCATCCTTTCATGACTGCAACCATGGCAGTTTCTAGTCCAAAGAATACTACACGATAAAGGAAAAAAGAATTTTGAAGCATGTTTTGGAACTACTTCTACATCTACCATAGATCAAGTTTGGCTACTAACCATCTCGTTTAGGAGCCCGCTCACTCTGACAACTGGGAACAGGCAGAAAGAGAAAAGGTGGCAGCTGGTCAGCTCCATCCTGGAAAGCAGCCACAGCAGAGGATGCAAGCACGTTGGCATGCTCGGATAGCGTGTTCAGCACATGCACGTTTACATAGCCAGACATAAGGTACCTAATCAACTCAATTTTTCTCTCATGGTCTGCAAACGGAATGGAACACACACAGAAATAGGATGGTAGAAATATGCAGGTGAGAGAAAGCTGAAGAAGGAGGAAATTAAAAGGTGAAATGGAAGAAAAAAAACCACAAGAGTTCAGCATGCATTATTACAATTAAGCAAAGAAAAACAAGGATCATTTCAGCGAGACTGACTCACTAAACAAGAATGTTAGAGAGCAAATAGATGAAGGGGTTAATGAATAAGCAAATTTCCAGTCAAGTGCTCAGTAAGCACTCGAGAGCCATAACCAGATCTCAGGGAACATGGTCAACACCTCACGAATGAAATTCTACCCTTTAATGAACCAAGAAGCACTTCCTGCAAGAGGAGGTTGAAAAGAACACATAAAAAGAAGCCAGGCAGCAAAGAAAGAGTCAATGCCCTTTGCAACATTCACTCCATTACATTTCTTGGTGTCCTGAATAACTTAGGAATACACTACAACCTTCCTTTTCAGCAGCAGACATGTGATGTACAGAATTAGAGAACAGTTCTCACCTGGCTTTGAGAGTGGCATAGGAGGAGGAAAGAATCTTCGGGAAGGCTGTGGAGGGCTATAGAGAAATGAAAAATTATTAACACAGAGGCAGCTAAACATAAAAAATACACACAAATTCACACACACACACCTGCCCCCCCAGTACAGTTCTTCCACCCATTTTTGTCTCCAAGAATATCCTCATATTCCAATGAAGACAAGTAAATATCACTTGTCACAAGGGGACTCAGCACACTTCTCAGACTAACCTATGTCCTCTTTCTATTCTATCTTAATTACTCCTAGCTGCCAGTAAAAAAATAAAGAAAATTTAAAAAAAATACTATTTCCAATTGCTGTACCTCCATTTTGCATAGAAAATGCAGGTAACAGGCATTTCCCAAAATAGCTTACGGAAAAGGAACAAACCTCAGCTGGCATTTCCTCCTAAAACCAGCACATGCTTCCTCTGCAGCTGGTGCCCTCAGTAGGAGGGCTAGCCAGACCAAGCAATCCAGACAATAGCCTCTTCCCTTAAGCTATGAAGATGACACTAGGAGTCCTTTCCCCAATTCAAAAAATTCAAATGCTCTGCAATTTTTGCACTAGTATGTCAAATGGTTGAGAGCCTTCTGTTTCCCCCCTGTCTCACCTCTACCTTTACACATCAGGCACTTGCTCTGCATCTTGGAGTTAAGGTTTACCCAGAACTCACTGAGATCACCACTGAAGTTCTGAGTACAATATTTTATCACCACAGTGTCTGTAGAGTGGATGCAGCTGTATTAGCAAAACAGCTTTCCATGTTTGAGATGGTAGAACAATACCATCACTCAGTAACTGCCAGCACTCTTACCTCAACCAGGAATCCTACTCATGAGGGTGTAGATATATAATTTCAGGAGTACGAACAAGTACTGCCCAAACTGCAGAGCTAACCTGAGCACAATCACAAGCAGCCTTTATATCAGAATGGTGAACAATACCTGTTGAGATCCTGCCCTTGCAGATGGAGAGGATGCTGCTGATAATGTCCAAAGACTTCAAACACAATAGGCTTCGTTTTGATGTACTCCACAAATGATTCTGTCACTTCCACAGCAATCTGTTAGGCAAAGTAAGGAAAGAAAATGAGATATACAAAAAAGAAATCTTATAAGGTGTGCATTTTAGGAGTCTCTATTTTTCATACAGTTTTGTGCCATTCACAGTAAAAGCAATTGCATCCCTTTTTCGTTTAGGCATGAATTTAACTCTCCCATAAAGGAGAAAATATCAGGCATTTTAAGCAGAAGAGGAAGCTTCCTGTAACCAAAGGATTACACAGTTCATAAAAATAGATACATTCAGTTCATCTGAGATTATGAGCACTGCTATTCACATATATTTTATTTCCTGAATTCTAGAGTACTTTCATTGAACATCCTGGAAAGGAAACAGAATTCAAAGGCAGGAAATACAGGTGAAACAGAAGAGTTAAATCTGCCACACGGAATCATCCTGTGTTTTGCTCTCCACCGGGGATTACCTCATTCACCTGATCACTGCTTCTACCGTCCATTCTTTATAATTCCCCTTGCCTCCTTCTCCCATATACCTCTCATGAGTTTAACAGGAAGGATACACAATTCCCAGTGCTAAAACAGGCACTTACTATTCATGTAAGTTTTTACTTACATTCTGAACATGGTAAAACCCAAGAGGAGTCCCTCGACCATTGTTTTTGAGAGGTTCTGTTGAGAAAGCTTCATCATGTCGATGTAAAAAGCTTTAAAAATAAAATAAAATAAAATAAAATAAAACACCATAGCACAGTTTAGTGAAGATTTCCATGCTCTGAACCCAACACTGAAAGCAAACCCATAAATTAATTCTGCTAGAACTTTACAGGGAGTTGAGTGATGGTCTAAAGGTAGGAATATTCTTCTCTTTGGGACCACAATTCTTGTACTTGTTTTGTGGCTTTATTACTCCCATTATTCATTTTCTTTCTTAAAAAACTAAGCAAAAGAACACTTTCAATTCAGAGCGACTGAGTTCCTCAAGGGTCATATATCTTTCATTCCAACTGAGCATATGTACAATCTAATAATGAATTTTTCACTTTAGAAAAGAATATCAAACAAAAACTTAAGATATCTACAACTAGTAAATTAAGAGTCCACTCTGATTCTTAATTCCTTTCTGCAAAACTTTATTCCTTAACACCATGCTAAGACAAAGCAGGTACTGCTCATACCAGGAATTCCAGTAACAGACAAGGTATTTTTCTCTGCAATATCACACTGCCACTGACTTGAAAAGCTCTCAATCAGACCCTCCCTTCCCCACTATTATTCGCACCCCATATCAAAACATTCATTGCCTAATGTAAATAAGGATAAATTCTTACTTGAACTGGCAGAAAATATCTGCATATTCAGGAAGGATGCCGCTGGCCTGTAGCACTGTCACACGGAAGGTAAATACGCTACCCAGCTTCAAGTGACCACCAATTTCCTCAGTGAATCCTTCCATAGTCATTTTTCCATCCAAAGTGGCTGACTTCAAGTCTTAGGGAGACACAGACATCCCACATGAAATAACTTCTTTTCTTCCCCTCCTTTATTTCTTAAAATATTCCTTCAGGCAACAGTTCAGTCCCATCACACATTGTTTTTCTTCTGAGCCTAAACTATTTGCTGATAATGAAAAGCTCCAAATACCTGGGAACAGTTTTTCTGCACAGTTCTTCAAAGTTCTGGAGTAACTCCATCATCTATCATATGCAACCCATCTCCTACCTCTCCCTACCTGTCAGATCCTTGAAGGACACTCAGAACCCCTTAGTATCACTGACTGAAAGTGTCCCAGATTTCCCTTAAGTTCTCCGAAATGAATACATATTTCCCACTTACCAAGCTCATTCATTCTGTTGATCTCCTCTGGAGGAGTGGCAACCTCTGAATTCTGGCCTTGCCCTTCCACAATTCTTAATTCTTCCAATGACAGTCCAGACCGAGTCATTGCAACTGAAGAAAAATCACTCTGAAAAATCCAATGAAATTGCATGTAACAAGACTCCTGAAGTTTCTAGTTTTCCCATCCCCTTCTTTCCCCTGCATTACTTATTCTTCATTTTAAATCACAATCCACTGCACTCAAAGAAACAATTCAATTTTAAGACTTCTTACCTTATCAAAATATTCATTGTCGAAGGAAATTTTAGCTGTGCCAGACTGTCGGATACCGGATCCATAATCTGGGGCTTCTTCATCAGCTAAAAAAACAGGAAAAGAGAAAAAATTATAGAGAGGAGAGGGAAAAACCATCAGAGTTATCTAAATGGAAATTCCAATTACAGTGGAAACCAGTCCATAAAGTAGAACAGGTCTGGTTCCAGTCATTCAATAACAGATTAGAATAAGTACT
>NW_010196276.1:0-245 GCF_000695765.1 Mesitornis unicolor
CATTTCTGCCATTGCAGCAAAGGTTGATTCGTGTAGTAAAGCTTTTTACACAGCTCACCCCATCCATGCATTGAAATGCGTGGCGGTGCCAGCAAGGGAAAGCCCCAAATAACTTAGATTTGAGGATAAAACAAGGCTCTTTAAAAAACCCAGGATGAAAACTAAGTGAGAATACAGACATAGCGGTTTCTTCTCCTCCTGCATCCTCCCAGAATGACAGATGCACCCAGCTCCTCCCGGCTGGG
>NW_010196276.1:488-746 GCF_000695765.1 Mesitornis unicolor
GTTTTTGGTAGCTAACAGCCCCTTGGCTGTGCCCGACCAGCCCCACGGCTCGGTGCAAGTGATGGGGAGGTGGCAACGCGTACTGTGAGTGCAGGGAAATCTGTCTCTTCACGAGGGGGAAAACATCATTCCCTACTTAGCGCTGCTTTGCATATTCTCCTGTAATCACAAAACTGTCGTTGGCAGCAGAAAACGGCTTTTTCTGAGGGAGCCACGGGATCGCGGCACAGGTGGAACAGCACGGAGGGGACAAACAAG
>NW_010196277.1:0-3857 GCF_000695765.1 Mesitornis unicolor
CATCCCGCTCTGCGGGACCCCATGGGTGCCCCAAAACAGGCGGCCTGGCCTGGGGGAAGAGTGATGCCATGAATGGCCATTGGGAACACGAGAGGAGCAGGGACGCAGGAGAGGAATCGAGGGGACCAGCATGAGGGGAAACCTTCCCTGAGGGGGCAGGACCTGCATTGCCACCCCCAAAGTCTCAGATCTTCAGAAAACAACCAAAACCCAACAGAAAAGTAACAGAAACAGAGCTAGGACACTACAGCAGAGCAGCGCTGGAGCTCTGAAACTGTAGAAATGGTTCCCTGCAGCTCCCCAGCCCCACGCCGCTATTTCCATGCGATTCCCTCCTGCCAGCGGCTCGGGGAGCGTAGAGCCAGAGCCCCCACACGTGCACCTCCGCGGCAGACCACGAGACCCCAGCGACTCGCAGAGATTGGGAGCACTTGGTATGCACAGGAGGTCGAATTGCTGCGTTCTGGACAGAGTTTAAAGGAGACGTCAGGAGGGAAACCAAACAGGAAATTCCAGATCTGACAAGGGTCCGTCCTGGGGATGGGAACGCGGCGTCGGCCCAGAGACCCCGCAGGGCACAGCCTCACGCCCAGAGGCCGATGCAGGCCCTGGAGGAGGGACCCCTTCCCTTCCCATTCCTCCAAAGACACCCAGACCTGGAGAGCTCCCACGATGGCCACGGGCTCTGGGCACCCCCAGCCCCACAGCTCTGCCCCTTCGATGCCTTGTCCTTGGGGTCCAGCCCTGCCACAGTACGGCCCCTCTGGGGGTTACAGACCCAGGGGTCAGTGGTGCTGCCCCTGCAGCCGGAGCCATGCGATGCGGATCAGAAACAGCAGGAGAGCAGCACAAACCACCACAATGTGGCCTGCACGGAGCCACCTCCAGTCTGCCTCCTGCGCGGGTCATGGGGGGACACCAGCGGAAATCCAAGCACCGCTGCCTCATCTCTGGAAGTGATGTTTAACCTGGGGTCTGCAGCCTTCCCTGGGCTACACAGACACCACACACAATAAAGCAACTGAGGAAAAGCTCCACACGCAGAGGCCTGCTCCTCTATGCTACTACAGTTTGTGAACCAGGAGACACGAAATACTCACACTCCAGATCCGTCGTTGTCAATGGCACACAGGACGTTTTCTGCTATTTTACACAAGCACCACCTCGCCTGTCAGACCATCCCAAAATGGAGCACGCGCTCGGGGAAGTTCTGGTGATGCTCAGTGTGAGGGTCTGGGGCGTAGGGCAGGTTTATTATCAATCTGCTGCTGCTCTCAGGCTGACTCAGTGGGGTTTGCTCTAAATAACGCTGCACAGACACAAACCCGGCACTTCAACAACTGGGGAAAGGGAAGGGGAAGTATGGGGAGAGCTGAATATTGGCCAGAGAAGACCTGATCTTCTGGTGACACCACAGCAGCACCGAGTGAAGCATCTGAATCCATTCCAGCAAGAGAAAATGGAGCAACACTCAACGTTACCTCTTTTCCCTGGTTTTGTTACCTACCAGTTTATTTTCCCGTACTACACGAAGCCATCCACACTCCTTCTGATTTGCCTTACGTGTTTGTGTTTTCCCTTTACGCCGTCTCCCATGTAATTATGAACACTGTGACAGATACGTGCACTCCTATGCGTGTCAGACGCACGTGTGTTCACACGCCTTCCCTTCTGCCAAGCGCCTCTTCATCCACAACAGTGGAAATCGGTAATTTCTGTGATATTTTACACTAGCATTAATAACCGTGTTGAGATATGATCCTGTTAAGTGAGAGGGGATCTCTCCCCTGTCCTCCGAACACCACAGCTCCTTTTGGGGTTACCTGGACACTCTATGAACACCACCCCAAACGTGTGCTCCTGGCAGTTTATGGCTTCTGACGCCCCTTCCCCTGCCCTGGGGATCCTCCCGCTGCAAAGGAAAGTGAAATCTCTGCCCCTTGCAGTGGTCAGGGGGTGCAGGGGATATGGGACATCTCCTGTCTGTGCCCCCCACCCCAGCAGTGACGCCCCCTGCACCCCACCAGGGCTCCTGGCCGAGGGGAGCAGCTGTGGAGCAGGACAGCAAGGCAAACCTCGCTGCCGACCATCAGACGGGATCCTGGCCGCACGTCTGAAGGAATCTGGGCAGCTTTCTGTCTGTTTTCCTTCTGCTGAAGCTCAGAACATCCACACCAGGGCAGGTAACGGGCAGCGCTCCCCAGAGCGGGGGATGCCTATGGGAGGATGGAGGCACAGCGGTGCAACGGTTCAGGGCCTTCACACACAACGTCACCTACAGCAACTCCCATCCCCACCTGCCTTGGACCCATACGTTTATTCTTTGGGAATAAATGGTGATGTGATCTGCAACGAAAAAATCACCTGGTGCACTCAACGGAGTAAGAGAGGAGAGCACCGCAGTCCTGTTGCCAGAAGACTCGGTCTCCACCAGCAGGTTCTGCTCACCTTAGCTAGACCAGCACTTCTACACTGCGGTGTAACAGCCCTGCTCGCACCAGCTCTGTCCCACTGTCCTCAGCTGTGCGTCCTCTTTAACCTGACCCCAGGCCCTTCTGCGCTGCGGCTGCACATTCACCGCCCCACAACCCGACACACCGCTACCTCCTGCACTGCAACCCACATTAAACCAGAACAACCTCATACTGGGAAGAAAAATGAGCAATACAAGAAACTCCATAAGCCTCGTACTTCTGTCAAGAAGAGTTTAGGGAATATCTATGCAGGCTTCAAAATGCAACATGAAACAACAGCTCCCCACAAGTGCTCTCAGACAACAGGCGCTGGGTTTGCCCGCTCCCCAAAACATAACGTGAGACAGGGCACAGCATGGGCACTATGGGGGACTCCTGACGGGCAGGAGGATGCTGACTGACAGTCGGGCCGAAGGGGTGAGCAGGGCTGTGGGGCGGGAGGGTTAACAGCCTGATTGTAAAATCAATGTGGTAAATGCTTGGTAAGTTACAGGAACATGCGGGAAGAGGAGGCCGCGATTGATAAAGGACTGCGGCTTTGATGCTGCACTGGGGACTTGTTTATTGACAAGAAAGCCAATCTCCTCTCCCAGCCAGCCCAGGCTAGGCAAACCTGCGAGCGCTCGCCAATTAATTGGTGGGCTGTTCTGCCTTGGGTCGCTTTAACAGCTCTGCCCACTGGCTCCATGTTAACCAGCGCTGGAGGTGCAGCTCCACGGCATCTTCCCTTCTGATCCTCAACAAGGAGGAGCCCTTCTAGGGATGGGGGAAGACCCGAAGCCGAAACGCAGCCTGCAGAGCCCCGGGACACGGGCTGAGCCCCGATGCAAACCCAAGCTGTTCCTGCCCGTTCAGTCCATCAGCAGAGCTATGGCTGAAGAACGATGCCGAGAGAGGCAGAGGTACAGAAATATTCATGTCTATTTGCACAGGAACTGCAGATACCATCCCTTTAAACCAAAAAGAGCCACCTCCTCGTTAGAGCAACCAGACTTACAGCAGGAACACCATGTACTTATCAGCTGTCACGGGCCCTGCACCTTCCTCCATCCCAGCCCATCCCACAAGCGCAGGACCAGGAGCAGGACAGAAGGACGGCCGGCCACGTGCTCCACACCTCTGTCCTCTGCCGACCCCCGCCCGCCCGGCTCTGTTTATCAGGCAGTCAATAAGAAAAGGTAGTTCTTACTTAAAGAGGCAGAAGTCAACTCGTCAGGTCGATCAGCACTCTGTCTGTAAACATGGTTTCCCGTAAAATCAATGAACTTCAGTTACAGAGCACAGCCGAGCGCTGGAGCCTCCTGCTCCCACCGCAGGGAAGGGCTGTCCCCGGCCCCGCTGCGGCCTCGCACCCCAGTGCTGCTCCCACCGTGCCCCCCGCAG
>NW_010196277.1:4332-13135 GCF_000695765.1 Mesitornis unicolor
CGGCACCGGGCTGTGGCCCCCGGGGACATGCGGCAGCGGCGCGGACGGCTGGGAGGGAGGAGGGGGTTCCTGCTGTTGCCCAGGCTTCCTGAGAATTAAATATGAACAGCCGTGCTGTGTAATTTTAAATTGTTAATTAGCACAGGGTTAATTAGGCGGCCCTTTCACAAGAGGCTGTTTGGCAGTAAACCAAGACTGGAAGCAATGAGGAAGGAGGAAAACAAAAGGAGAAAGAGACAGTGAGAAACTGTTCCCTCGGCTAATGACCCACATGGCACCATGGGGACGGGTGCGGAGGACAGGAGAAGGACACGAGCAGATGCACTGCACCCACGGCCGTTACGAGGGCAGACACCCCGCGTCCCCCCCGCTGTGCCCACAGGCCCGGGAAGGGCTCAGCCCTTCAGGCAGCTCTGCCGTGGTCCATGCAAGAGGGGGCTCACACACCCTCGCAGTCAGCAACCAGGCCTGGGTGGGTCCTGATGAAGACAAGTGCACAGCAACCTATAAACTGTCAATACGCACCCGCCCGCGTGCCACCACGCTCCATACACCAGTACCATAACTGCAGGCAGACCACCCTCCATCAGCTCCAGCTTGGCGCTGGTGGTTCAGAGGAAAAAGGACCCCTCCGTACACCTCAGCCTGGCCCTCTGCAGTGCCCTGGGACGGGCAGAGCCTGATAAGGGCCAATGCTCAGCCAGCCAAGGAGCCCCTGCTGGGGAACGGCACTGGACAACCCTTGCTCCAGCCCACACCCAGGGATGGATGGACCAGAGGGGACAGAGCAGCCGAGGCAGCACCACGACCCCTGGGACCCAGCCCGTGCAGGGATCCCGGGGGTTGCTCCATGCGGAGCGGGGACACCACGAACCCCGAGCATCGCAGCTCCCTGCGCCACCTCCCTGCACCTGGCGTGCTCAAAGCGCTCTCGTGGCACTTCGGAAATTGCACACGGAAAGACGCGATAAAAATCATTACCTAGGATCCAGAACTCAAAAACTAAGGGAGAACAGAATGTATGTTGCCAAAGCAACTTTAATTTTGCTCCTCTATGCATATGCATTATGGTGCTGTCTTTAATTACAGGCTCACGCACCGCCTCGCTTAGCGAGCGGGACGGGCACACAAGAGGGGAAGGCGAGGGTGCAGTGTCGCTCTGTGAGATCGGTACCACAGCTGTTGTCACACAAACATGTGGGAAGTCACTTCCTAGAATAGAAAGATCTCTTTACATTTCCCTAAGCAACAAGGGCTGGATATTTCAGCCTGATAGCAACACAAAGATAGTTTCGATTCCCAGTTTCATGAAATGCTTTTATCGTCTAACCTAAACGGAAGACACAGATTCCAGCTCTCTCCCATTCATTAAGGTGCCAGAAAGTAGTAAGAATCCCTGCCAGCCTGCGGGATGCTGCAACAGGCTTGAAACATTAGGATAAGATGGTACTTACGAGCCAGAATTTAAGCCTAATAGCAAATGTGGATTCATGGCTTGACAAGTGATTTCTTGGTGGGGGTTTTCTATCAACACTTTACAATGCCAGTGCCTTGGGACTCCTCTTACACAAAAACCCAACCTGAAAATACCGACATTCATTTGCCAAGTTCAACATTTTAAAGAAGAAACTATAAACTAGTTTCCCTCTTTCACATAGCAAGTCACATCTTGCACCTTTCCAAGCAAGACCCAGTGGTGTTTTGGCACACACCTGGTAACAGTGGAGCTGCCCCATCACAAACCTGGTTTTGCCGTAACAAGACTCCCATCTTGCCAGATCCCGAAGCTCCACATCTGCGCTCAGGCTTTACCACCCAGTGGCCCAGGCTGGGTTCTGGCTCCTCCTGGGGTTTCTCTCAGATGCTGCTCAGTGCCAGGTGTTGTCCCCAGCTGGGGACACGGACACGTCCAGCACCAGGAGTGGCATCAGCGCTCCACACCTGCCTGCTGGTGGAAGGATCCGATCAGCACTGACTCACAGGTCCCAACACCTCCTGGCAAGGCCTCATGAACCTGGTTATTATCCTGATCCCAGAAATATTCAGGTTGGAAAGGACCCTTAAGATCCTTGAGTCCAATTGTGAACACTGTCAGGTCCACCACCAAACCATGTCCCTGAGCACCACGTCTACCCTTCTTCTAAATAACTGCAGGGATGGTGACCCCACCACTTTCCTGGGCAGCCTCTTCCAGTGTTGGACAACCCCTCTGGTGAATTTGCACGCCCTGTGAACACCGTGTGTTTCCGAGGGGCTCTGGCCAATGGGTCCTGAAGGCACACACGGGTCTGCAGAAGGAACAGCTCCACGGGTCCCTTGGGACAGGGCAGGGAGCTGGCCCTGGGCTCTCTCTCTCTCCAGGCCCGGCACACACGGCGCACGCTCCAGAGGACCCCTCCACACGCAGGCACTGCCGGTTCCTCAGATCCCACAGCACCATTAGCATAAACAGCTTTTCAAGCAGCAGGAAGCAAAGGGAACGCCGAACAAAACAGGGCTGAAAGCTGCAGGGCTCAAGCACGCAGCACGGCGCTAAGAGAAAAGGTCTCCTTGAAAAGGTGAACCCTCTGCAGCAGCCACGTTCTCCTCCGTCCTTCACGCCAGCCTGCACTGAGAGTAACACAAGATCCAGGCAGCCCTTCAGAAAACATTGTGTTATGAACTATTATTCCAAGTTTGCTGATCCCTTTGAGCCAGCTACTGTACTACACACGAAAATATTTATATAGTCATCAGCCCGCTGCCATTGAGAGCGCAGCAACGCTGAGCGCCAGAGGGTTTCCAGTGAGCAGCTGGGGAGAAGCACGTTCACTCCTCTAGAGCCTCTCAGCACTGGAAGGATCCTGTGGCAGAGGCAGAGCAGCCTGAGCCGCGTTTCTCTACAAAACAGAGCAAAGCACTCGCTTGGCTCATCACTGACGCAGCATTTACACCCTCCCGGGACGTGCAGCTCGCGCTCGGGTCCTGCGCGCACCAGTCCTGGCGCAGGACACCACAGAAGTTTCAGATTGTGTTTCCACATCGGTTTGTTTCAAAACATGGCACATTCCACGGCTGCGGTTGCGCAATTCGCCCCTTTGCTCCGAAAACCCAACATTTCTTGTCAGACGCTGTTTCCAGCCTACGTTGCTACGTAAATAACTGCACTCGCATCTGGTTCGCGTTTGCGGCGCGCTGCTGTTGACCCAGCTCCAAACCAAGCCCAGAGCTGTCGAGGACGAGCTGCCCCGCTCCTCGCATGGACTCTGCCGTCCCCAAGGCCGCCCTCACCCCACCGCCCGGGACAGGGCCTGGCTGCCCCAACTTGTGCTAGGCTGCAGCTCGCCCAGTCCCCTCCATTCCCACCCCACCAGTTTGCACCAGTAAGAGCTGCCCCAGCTCCAATGGGGCCATTTGGTCCTTACAAGGGGCAGTTACATCCCGCAGACCTTGCGCAAGGCAGCACTCAACTGATGGAGATGCTTGGCAATAGAAGCCCTGAATTGCTTTGAGCTCCAAACACCACAGAGACACGTACGAACAAACCCAACAAGGTGTTTAAATTCATTCTCAAGTCCATGAAAAAGCGCAGAATTTACAGCAAGGTGTAGGATGTGAACCACAGTGAGGGCCTGATCCCATCCACCCGGGTCAGGGATGCTCCAGGCTCCGCTACTGCGAGAGCCAGCGCTCCACAAACCTCCACGGCGAGGCCTCCACCAGCCCTGCACTGCCCTGCACAGCGGGCACAGCCGCGTTCAGTGCCCAGCCCCGAGAGCCACCGCTCCGAGCATGGCTCTTCACGGGGCAGCTCACATGCCTGGGGACGGAGCCAGCGCTCGTCCTTCCTCCTGGTTTACCCAAACAACATCTGCACTCCAGAGCAGCGCGCAGGGCGAGCGAGATTCACAAGTCGTGCGGATCTCCTCTGCCAGGGCTCGCGTCCAGGCCTTGTTAGGAAACACGCGCTGCCCGGGCCCGGCTCCGCTGCTCCTGCCTGCCCTTCGGGAAAGCTGGCTCTGACATGAAGAGCAGGCTGGGCCGCACTGGGTCATTCAGCAACCGCTCGCATGCACTGCTACCACAACAGCCCTGCTCCAGACTGCAGATACGCTGTGTGTCCCTTATCTGGTCAAAACCAACCCTTCTGCGTGCAGCAGCCACCAGGAGTCAATAACAGCACAGCGCTCGACGGCTCAAAGTCTCAAGTTCACGCTCTCCCCGTCCGCAGCGTGCAGCCGCTCTATCAGCTGCCACATCCCCGATACACCTCAGAGCAAACACATCTCCTGTGAAAGTTTAACCATCCCACAGGGACAGGCGACAGACTCAGGTAAATACGGGTTTCAAGGCATGTGCCCGCTGGGTCTGCACAGACCCCACTGCGCCACGGCACAGCTGGGAGGGATGTGGGCACCCCCAGCGATGGGAAGGCGGCTGCTGCGCACACGTCTGCAGACCTCCAGGACTGAAAGCGTTACTCTGCTGCTCAGCCTCTTGCTAATTGTGGGTTTTATTTTTATTTCCTATTACCCTCTTGCACGCCTGATGAGATTATCTTACCGGAACTGACACAGCTGGAGGCTGCAGCCATACATGGAGCCTCTCAGGAGGCAATGCAATTTTATTTTCATTGATCAGAAATCAGCAGGGCAGTAAATGATGGGAAATTCCATTAGGAGAAAATCCGGGCCATGAGACCCAACTATCCAGGTACACCCAAATCCCAGAAAGTCCCATGTGGATGCTGACACAGTCATCTCTCTTCCTCCCCAAATGGAGCACGCTGCTAACCTGATATTCCCAATAGCCGAGTGCTGCCGGAAGTGGAGGCAGTGCTGTCAAAACGCCCCCAAGGGCTCACTTAGCCCCAAGTCTGTGGTGCCAGGTCCCCAGTAAAGCACCACAGCTTCCCACCATCAGTCCCCTCTGATGGAGAGTGGGGTCTGACCCATCCTGTCACTGGTTCTGCACCGGCCAGGGTTGAAAGCCGAGTCCTTCGCGTCCTGCAGCAGCACAGAGCGGCCCCGTCAGCAGAGCACGGGTTAACAGACGCTGACCGCAGCACAGTTGTTAAGGTAATCAATACCAGTGAGATACTAAAGCAGCATAAGCCACATTATTGATTGCCAAGCAGATGATAAAACTGTTTATTATGATAATTGCAGGGTGCCTGCAAGATGCTCCTAGTGCTGTCTTGAGCTCTTTACAAAAACAAGGAGTGCCAGGGCACAACCTCGTGTCTGAAGCCCCTCTGAGCCCTGGCGAGTCCTCACGCCTCGTGGTGCTGCAGCAGCGACTCCGAGCTGTGCTTGGACAGGACGGTCACATAACCAGACTCCGTTCAGGGCTGGTGATCACTCCCCTGTGCTGCGCTCACCCTGTGCTGAGCATCCCCTTCCAGGAACCAGGAGCTCAAACACCAATGCCTGCTGCTTCAGCTTGGGATCCTCCTCCTCAGGAGCTGAAAACCAAAACTTCTCAACTCCCCACTCCAAAACAATTCAGTATTTCAAATGCTTTTCTCTACTCTGGGCTTTCTGCAGTTTTTCTGCATCCTTTTTAGGAGGTTTCAGAGAATTTTTCCCTTCAGGGCCTGAATTGCTGTGTGGCACATCAAGAACTCTTTTCAGATGGCTGAACTCCAGACATACTCGGTTTGGGGGATCACCTTCGTACCGCTGTGCCCCCAGGTCACACCTCAAAACAGGGGACACACAGCACCTTGTCACTCCACCACAGTGCCCGCAGATGAGCGCCCATCCACCAGCATCAACCTAGACCAGGTTTTGATTCTCAAGTCGCTTTAAATACAGAAAGTCTCTCTTGAATTAAATGCAGTAAATAAGCATCAACCGGCCTTCAGCAGATAAGCAAAACACAAACCGCCAGATGATATCTGCCCTGGCAAAAGCATCTATTACTTCTCCATCAGCAGGAGCAGGAATAGAAACTATAACATAACCGGGCTCTGCGCTGCCACTGCTGCCAAATGACAGCTGAAAATGAGTTTAACAAGGGCTGAAGCTCCAGGGTTCTGTCAGCAGCTCTACGGGCACTAATTACGGAGTACGGGTCCCATTATCTCCCAGTACGGACAAGGCTCTGACAGCTTCATCTCGGCATCAGCCCGAGGGTCCATATGCTGCGGGCTGCAGGCAGCACTTGGGGCAGCCTCCCCCGTTTTGGCTGGCTGCTCCGCGCAGGCTGGGTCGCTTTCACTAAGTAATCACAGCTGACATCCGCAAAATAAACTGCACACCGGCAAAGCAAGCTCACCACGGGCTGGCCTCAGCCATGACTGGGCTCTGATGGTGCCTCTGGCCAACGCCTCCTTCCTCTGCCTTCTCCTCATGGTGCATTTCTCCTCAGCATCCCTGTGACCCCCTGCTCCCTGGTGACCCCCCCATTTAAAAGGCTGCTGCTTCCCCCACAAGCACTGTCAGCAAAAGGCTCTCGAGCCAAGTTCTTCTTCAGGGTGAAAGACAAAACCAGGGACCCCTCATTGCTCCCAGAAAATCGTTGACAGCCAACCCCAGCCAACACAGCCTGGGGCCAGAGCCCTGCAGGGTCCTCACCGGGCTGAGCCACCACCGACCACACTCGGGACACGGCGTGGGGACACCTCTCGAGGCCTCAATGCGATTCATTTTCTTCCCTCCTGTTTCACAAAATGACTCAAGAACCTCAAACATTTCTGTTCTACTCCTCCATACAACGGGAGAAAACAGGGGATGTTTCAACACCGGACAGAGCACCCGGACAGCTGAAGGAGTCCAGGAGGGCCCATACCAAACAGAAGGCAGTGACTCCTCTGACACCCATGGGAAGCTCCCCGGAATATCCCAATTTCCCAGAGTGACAGCGGCTGCTCCTACAGCATGGGAGCCACAGACCGTCCTGCCGACGGCTCCTGAGCCAGCCCTGCTGTCAGACACCCACACCTTCCCACCAGGGCTGCACAGGGCACCACTTCCAGCCCAGGCAGCGGCAGAGACGGATCAATCTTTTAAACACAAACAAAAACCCTAGCGCAGCAGCCAAGAAGGGTCGATGAAACTTCAAGTGGTCTTCTCTGTCTTCTGTGTTGTTAATACCTCTGCGCTCGGAAAGCTACCGCAGAAAGCCTCTTAAGCCAGGGACTAACCTTCGCTGAGTAACTGCGAGCTCCCCGCGTAAACCGCTTTAGTACCAGGCATGGTAATTAGTGCCGCAAGAGTAATGGCAGTCGCTAACCACGGTGTACCCAGAAAACAAAGGCTCCCCAGAAAGGATCAGTGGTGATTGTAACCCCCATGCATGAGGCTCTGCTCCTATAAAAAAATACTTTAAAAAAAGACTCAGAAGCATTTCAGTGAAGTAACAGCAATTTCCTAGTTCCTAATAAACCACAGCTGAGAAAAGGGATAAAAGAGCTCCAGGAGAAGGGATTTTTATTCCTTCTGCAAACTCCACTGCAGCACAGCACAGCACAGTCTATGGGAGCCACAGGACGTGCAGGGCTGAAGCCCTCAGCTGACTCTGCCATGGATGGAGCGATGCTCGCAGCTTGCAGCACTGTTTTTATATTCGTCGTGCGGCAGCGCCTGAAGGACCCGGTGACACTGGGGCACCCCACGGCCACCAGCAGCCACGTCCCAGGCGTGCGGTGGTCCCAGCCTCAGCACCCGACCCCGCTCCACACACCCATGAGACCACACATTCGGGAGGCGGTGGCTCTGTCTGACCACGTACTGCACCCGAACCATCCCGTTTCCTAAAGCAGAACGATTGTCCCCGTTTCTAAAGCAGAACAAGTGCCCAGGACCTGGTCTCCCTCCCCAGCTCTCCCAAAAAGGCAGTGCTGCAGACACCAGCTCCCACAGAGAAGCCAGGGACAGCAGATTGTGCCCCAGTACCACTTACTTTTCTTGAAAACATCTGTTTTCATTATCACTATTACTTTTAATTAGCACTTTACAGCAGCCCTAAGCCCTCCCAGCTGGAGGAAAGTTCTGCTCCTAAATGAACAATTAGAAGGTGCACTCGGGGAATGTTTTTCTCATCTTCGCCAGCGAGTTTCTCCGCAGAGCCAAAAGGCAAGGCCCCCGGTTAAGCACTGCTCCCTTGAAGGGGCGTACAGGGGGGGTACCGGGCACCGCTCAAAGCCCGCAGGTCACCCTGGGATCCCCGCTGCTTCAGAGGGCAACCAAGGGCAGGGACTTGAAATGATGAACTTCAGCATTGCTAATGAAGGGGTCTTAAATGCTCCTGCCTCACATCCCTCCCCCAGCCACCTCCTCCTCCTCACCTGGTCGCAATAATTGCCCTGAGGAAAATCAAAGATTTTAATGCCCCTCTCACTTGTGGAAGGCCCCTGACATAATTTAATTTGCTCAGGAGTTCAAGCCAAGTAGAAGCTGAAAAGACAGAGCCCTATTAAACGCATAAGAAAATAGGTCCATATGAGGCATAATTACTGGGAACGGGGTCTCCCGACCGAGCGCTTCTCTGAAAAGCCAGCAATGAGAAATCCACAGAAAAGCCGCAAGCAGCGGCCGTTTTCAAGAAAGCAAAGAGATAGAGAGGGAAAATGTCAGCAGACACCACGGGAAAGGGCTGTCCCATGCCACCACCGCCCCAGCACCACACACAGCATCAGGGGCCACAGAATCACGGTCATTAGGGCTGGAAAAGGCCTCCAAGATCATCCAGTCCGACATCAACCCAACCCCACCGTGGAAATAAACCATGTCCCCAAGTGCCACATCCAGGCACTTCTTGAACCCCTCCAGGGATGGGGACTCCACCACTGCCCTGGGCAGCCCCTTCAGTGCTTGAACAC
>NW_010196277.1:13166-34127 GCF_000695765.1 Mesitornis unicolor
AAGAGATATTTCCTCATACCCAATCTAACCCTCCCCTGGCACAATTTCCTCTCGTCCTGTCAGGTGCCATGGGGCATCTACACCCGAGAACACTTCTCCTACCCGCATGTGCACACCCCAAACCAGTGAAGGACAAGGGGACTGAAATGACCCCATCCCGCTCTGCCACAGCCTCTGTGGCCGGGCAGGGACACGAGCAGTGGCCATGCCTGGTGTCAGCGCTCCTCCCCATGACCGCCTGCACCAACAGCGGGCACATGGGGCCAGGGGGATCCCGCCGGGCTCAGCCATCCCCTTGCTGTGTGCTCCAGCCTTTACTTGGCTCCTGACATCTCGCTCTGGAGAAGCCAACACTTCCAGTGTCCAAGGAGCCCAGATACCGATCAGACCGCAACGCAAGGAGGGGGAAAAGGAAACACAAAACAATTAACGCTTGGCTCCTCACTTTAGCTGGAGGCAAGGGAAGGTGCAGGCAGAGCGAGAGGAGACGGGAACAGACGGAGGCTGGGACTCGCTCCAAGAGCCCCAGGGCCACGGCGCTGGCTCCCAACCCCAGAAACGGGGCTGCTCTCCAGCAGGTGAGGGCTCGGTCAGGCTCTGGGCAGAGGCAGCCGAGGGAGCAGCTCAGGCGAGGTTGATCATGGCTTTTCCACGTCCAGATCAAGTGGTGAGAAGCCCCTCACAGAGAGAACAGGGCCGAGCCACCAGATAAACCCTGCTCATGTGTCCAGGCCTCCTGCAGCCACCTCCCCTCCCAGCGGGCTCGGCCTGCCCTGCAGAGCTGCAGGGCCTGCTCCGTCCTGGGGGCTGGGACCACCTCGACGTCTCCCCTTGTAAGGTGACAGTGTGGTCTGCACACACCAAGAACGGCTGCAGCAGCAGCGGGAACAAGCACTGATGTTCACCCAAGGCAACACAAAGGCTTGATGACAGTAAATCCACAGGTTAATCATCCAACACAGGGACATCTCAGTGATCTCACAGGCTTCTGCCACTGAAAACACTGAAATCACCGCTTTTGCAGCAACAGAAACGTCTCTGTAAGATCAGCATCTTAAGGATGCACCACTTAGCAGCTTCCTACAGGGTGGCTGGGGAACAGGAGCGTCCCCAGCAGCCATCCCTCAGCTGGGAGGTGGGAAGAGAACTTGGGAAAGAAAACAAAGTGAAAGGAAACCATGCAAAAGGAAAGAAAACTAAGTGAAAGGAAAGACAGCAAAGCAAAAGGAAACAAGCAAAGAGACGTGCACTGAGCCTGAATCTGCAGAGACCCCCAGGAAAGCGACCCCACACATGGGGAGCAGGACAAGTGCATGGGTGACCTGTGCTGCCCTGCTAAACCAGTCCGGTGATGGACACCGACTGCACGGGGTCTCCGAGGGACCCAGAGGAAAGCCCAGCCTCTCCCATGGGGTATAAACAAACCTCTGCCACACAGAGAAAACCAACTAAATAATTGAAATAGAAATGAAGTGTCAAAGGACCAACAATTTCTTGTCCTTTAAAGAATTTCTCAAAGAAGACAGATCAGCCAAACCACAAATAAGTCAAACTGTTAGGTGGAAAAGAAAGAAACCTGTTCAACAACTGAACGGACGCACACACTGGTGTCAGCAAAGGAAGGAGCTGGAAGAGAATGACACGAGAAATCCCCAACTTGTGCATCACAAGCGACCTGAACAGCAGGCTTGAAACCCAGCCACATCTGAAGGCAGTTTATTTCTTTGTCGAGGTCCAGACTAGAGAAGACGAGTGAAGCTGCAGCCTACATCCCACTCCACTGCTGTGACGGTGTGCTCCAGGAACACGAGATCGCTCCGACTGCACAGCAACCAGGGCGAGCACTGCTGGAGGTGGCACAGCTCAGAGGGGTCACTTCACCACATGGGAAAGACAGAAATCTGTCGTAAACCAGTCTGGAGCAACACACAGCTTTCTCAGGACTTGTAACTGCCTCAGCACAACTCCATGAAGATGCATTTACTCTCCAACAGTTTCCTGGTGAAAACGGGGCAGGCGGGGCCCACGTTAACCACGTCCTGCCCGCGCCGAGATGGAATTGGTATTTTACCAGACTCTGCACGTTTGGTATTTCATCACCCCTGAGATCCCATGGACCACGGGTGGATACTGTGACACCCCAGACATGCGTATCACCACCAGCTACACCACCTTCCTAAATCACCCCCTGAGCATCCCAAACCTAGAACGGAGCTGGCACACGCAGGAGAGCAGAGGAGATCCCAATCCAGGGCTGAGGGCATCCGGCACCACACAAGAGGCAGCAACAAAATGGGAGGAAGGGGAAGAGGCAGCTTCTTCCTCCCACCAGGAAGATGGGGTCGCGCTGCCGGGGGCTCAGGACCAGAGCTCATCCCCATCCAAGGCTGCTGTACCCATCTGGGGACCGCAGGGGTCCGGAGCCACGGCAAGGAGAGGAGACAGAGCCAGCTCCAGAGGTGACCCTCAGCCAGGACAGCTCCCATGCGCTGCTCTGCAGGGTGACCCAGGAACACAGCCCTGGGCAGGGACCATCCCATGGGCAACCAGGGACAACCTGGGCTCCTTCAGAAACCTGCAGTCAGCTTTACAGTGTACAGAGAGAAGAGCAACACCAGGACACGGCCCAGAACTGCTCTGGGAGGAAAAACACCACAAAAAAGCTGATCTAATTTTACCACATGGCACAGTTTGCCCCTTGACACGGGTGACACCAGGCTCTTGTCACCACGTACCCACCAACGCGCCACCTCCTCACACCCCGACCGAATCCGTTCCTCATCCCTAACTCCAAAAGCGCTGGGATAAGTTAAAGAGGTTTTACAAATAACATTTCCTTTACTCTGATGCCCAAATAATTTCCTGATGTGGGCCACACTTTACCACGGATAATGCTATGGATGACTCTCCATCCTACTTAAAACATCTCTGGTAGCAACAGCAAATGCTAGTATTAAAAGATACAGCTGGGAACAAGATATTCAATTAAAATCCAATTTTAACACACCACAGAAAGTGGGAATGAGAAGGAAGATGAAAACCAACCCTGCGTGACTACAGTTTTTCCAAGGGCTAGAAAACAAATGAGCTTATCGGTGTTTTGCACCGAGGCGCTTGTTATCCACAAGATACACGCACACCTTGGACTTTTGGGGATCTCTGACTAGCTTTGTGTGGGTAAAGCTCCCCTCCCTGCCCCTCGTGCCACCGAGGATGTGGGATTTCCATGTGTTTGCCCAGCGCGGAGCTTCCCCGCAAGGGCACACCAGACACAGAGCGATGCTCCGAACGCAGGGCTGCCAACCAGCTTCCTTTCCTAAATGGGGAGGTGAACCCAGCTCCAAACACAGGGCTGCAAACCAGTTCCCTTTCCTAAATGGGGAGGAGATCCCAGCTGCAGCCGCTGTCCTGTGCTTGAATTTCAAGACTCCAGCCTGCAGGGACAGGGGCAGCCCCAACCCTGCCTGAAAGCCGGCGCTGATGGCTCCAAATTCCCAGAGGACCAAGGATGTAAGGGCATTTCCTGGGTGTGAGCACTGGCAGCAGTGATTCACCTCTTCCCCTCCACTCCTCTGCAGCCACACACTGAAGACCTGACCAAAAACTAGAAATGAGGGATCCCTGGTGTCCCCTGTCCAGGTGAGGCTGTCACCAAACATGCGCTCGCTGACAGCCGCCTGAGTCAGAGACCGACCCTTGGGGCAGTCCTGGGCTCAGCTCCCGTGCCAAGGACGGAGCCGCCGTACCGCGGGCCGTCACATCGCTGGCGCTGGGGTCCGACGTGACAGTGACTGATTTTCTCCGTAATCACAAGCTGCAGCTGCCGCAATGACCCGTCACAGCCACGGCTCTGCTGCGGATCCAGCGCTGCCGGCGCCGGGAGCTTCTTGCAGAAGCGAGATGTGGTGCAAGGCAGAAGCTGGCGCAGCAGGAACAGCCACCGGTGACAGAGACCGAGGGGGTGCAGGCCCTGCAGAACAACAGCAGGCAAAGACACTGGGGCACACAGCACCACAACCACCCGGTGACCCTGTGTGCCACAGATCGGGGACCATTAACGCAATGAGATGTCACAAAAGTGATGGGTTCATGACCAGGAGTAGCCAAGCACATCTCGGGCAGGTTCGGCAGCAGATGCTCCTCACCATCCCTCGGTTCGTGAACTGTCTTGGGTACAGCACAGCGAATTTGGTGCAGTTATTAAAAAAGGCTGGGGAGACACTGCTGCGGTTTTATTATCTTGTACCAGACAAAGCTGCAAGTGATGCAAAGGGAAGAATAATTAAAGGGACAGGGATAAATGGAAACCAAAACACGAGGCGGGTTTATTGAAGACGCTGTGCAAACTGCCCTCGTTCCCCACACCATGTGGAATTCAGATGGAGATGAGGACTACCCAGGACCTTAAAAAGGCAGAAAACCAGGCCAAGAGAAGACGACACCAAAATGACTTAGAGAAAATACTGCCCTGGATGGAGGTTACCTGGAATGGCCTCGAGAGTCACCTCGCTAATGAACCTCACTGATGTAAGGCAGCAGAGATCACTGGTACTCCTTAGTGAAGTGAAACTGGGAAGCACATGAAATGTGGTGGAAGACCAGAATGTCATACAAGAAAAAGTTCTGATTTGAGGACTGGAGGAACAAGAAGGAACTAAATTGGAGAGTATAAAAGTCTGAACTTCTGCAGTAAATTCAGAGTTTAGCAACCAGGAATTACAAAGGAGGAGACAGACCGGTGCACCAGTCAGGACAGCAGAACCGCAGGGACGCAGCTGTGAAAGCAGCAAACACGATCTTCATATGTTACCCAGGGCGTGAGCACAGATAAGGAAGTCATAAACAGCGCTGCAGGCCCTCAGCTGGAATCGCCTGCACGACAGCGACCGCGTTACAGCAGGAACAACCGAGCTGTGAACAGATGGAGCAGGCAGCGAGCAGCGCGGGTGTTCCCCAGCACAGCACCCGGCTCCACCGAGACACCCATGTCCTGGCTGGCAGCCGCTGCGCACACGCGTGAGGACGTGCACAGCCGACGGCAGCAGCACATCCTGCGGATGGAGCCGGGCTGCAGAGCCCGTCCTGGAGAGGGAGCTGCGACAGGGATGTGCAGAAAACACCCACAGCAGAGGGGAGGCTGCGCAATGACCAGCAGGAACGATTCTGATGAGAGGTAACTCGGGCAACCCTCAATATGCACAAGATAAAGCTGCTCTGGCAGACTCACATTCCCACTCTGGATACCTTTCAGCAAACACTGACAGCAGCTTCACCACTGCTGCTGGTGCAGATCATGGATCCTGTGGGCAGAGGGGCTCAGACTGCTCCGTAACAGGGAAACAGGCAGGGAGGAGCTGGAATGGCTGCGTGCACGTCACAGCACAGCGCCCAACGCCGTCGCGGTGTCCTGTGAGCTCAACGCGTAAATATTTCCCCATTTCCTCCAAGTTCAGCTTCTGGGAGGCATCGGCCCAGCAGTCATTGTGCAAGTGCAACACCAGTTTACTGGTTTAAAGTTAACTTTCCTACATTCCCCTGTTTGTTTCTTTTGCTGGACGATAAGCCAACAGGCCATGGTGATTGTGCTGTTCGTGATGCAACTGTTTGTCAGTTAATATTTGTGTTCCAACGAGGCAAGGACCAGATAAGCGGTGCCTCAGCAACCGGTGCAGGGGGACCCGAGGAGGTCACCCCACGACTGCGACGCCCTCCAGAATCTGCGGCTCTCAGACGTGTGTCCGTGCACCCTCTGCCCATCACCGGTACCTGTCACCGTGTCCTCTACAGCTGCAGGACAGCACACGCGAGAGCGCAGGCTTGCCAAAATCAGTCCCGCTCCTCCTTGCTCCAACCTCTCCTTGCATGGCACCAGGATAACGGTGGCAATCTCTTCTGGCAGCAAGCAGAACTAAAAGGATTAATCTGCTACATCTCTGTAAAAGTACTTCAGTAATTAAGAGGAGCAACTGCTGAACAAGATTAGCAACAGACTAGAACAAAATAGAGTAAGCAACAGGGACCTCCTCAAAAGCACACACCGAGGTGTCACACCTCCCATCCTGCACTCCAAAACTCCTGCCCACTGCTTCACCCGCCACTGATGCTCAGAAGCCAAGATGTCTTATTCCGTGCTTCTCCGTGTGTCAGTCCCCATTCGAGACAGCGAGGACCTCACAGAGATACCCTGGATTATGTTTTTCTCAAAGCATTTGGCAGCAGATCATCTTGCTGGATGATTTCCCCTAGAGGCAGTGAGGATGCCGGGAGGCCATTGGAGCTCAGTCGTGCTGGTCCAGGGCAGCAGAAACACGGGACAGGAGGGACCCAGCCGCCCCAGGCACCTCCAGCTTTCAGGACATGGGGTGGCAGGACCAGGCACCCACATCACCTCCTCTTCACGGAAAGGCATCTGCACAAAGTCCATCCCACATGAGCCCGGCTCTGCAGAGCCAAGGTTTCCACCGCCCCAGGAAGCTGGTCCCTGCCACAGTCCCAGCTCCAGCACAGGCAGCAGCATCCGGAGCATCATCATTGTCATCGTCACCATTGTCACCTGCAGTGCCAAGGCCGGGGATGGTGCAGGTGTGAAGGAGAACCCAACAGTGGCTTAGCAGGAGCTGTACCTCTGGGAATGGATTCGATGTCAAGTGTCAGCAAGTAAATTGCTATTGGCTTCTCAATAAGCAGCAGTAGCGAGCTAAGTGTTTCCCTGCGCCGCGCGGGCTCTCTTCGACTCAATACAGCAGTATTGACAGCACAATCACAGAGTAATCCAGGCTCCACTAATATCTCAGCACTTCCTCATTGGAAATACACTTTCCACTTGGACACCAGCCCATTAGTGCAGGCGAGCGATGCGGGCATCCCCCCAACCCACACAGCACAGCCCCTGAGCACGGCCCAGAGCATCTCTTTTTGCAATGGGAAATCACCAATGGAACACGGATGCAAGGTAATGAAAGAGTCTTTATAACTCAGGTCTCTGTAGGTCCTGAAAATCGGGTATTTCCTCGTTAGACAACAGAAGCTCATTGAGGGAATGAACTCTGCTCTGCCCCTCACGTCTGTCATCCTTCTCCGCTATCTTATCTCTAAACTGAGACCATGGCTCCTCTGGCAGAGGCCTCTCCCTCCATTCACTGCGAACAAGGGACCTCCTCCTCCTGTCCTACCCCCTCCTTTTTGTCCTAATGTAGTGCTGCCATCAGTAAACCTCAAAACACAGCAGAAAGCGGAGAAACAGCCCTATTCTAGACACTGTAACCGTCTTCCAATGCCATGAAGAAGCAGGGCTGAAAGCGCCCCAAGCTCTCAACCGAGGTGAACCTTCCCTGCAACACCAGGGCAGGATTTGCACCAGCTCCAGTCTGCACCGCAGCGCACGGAGCGGTCCCAAAATGGCTGCGCTCTTTTTCTAACACCACCATAACAGAGACTGGTGATCGGACACGAGCAGAGGATGGCGGCACGGCAGAAACCTCAAGGAGCAGCACCAGAAAATTCGAGTTCTGCCCAAAACAGCTACCCTAGAGTGGGACGTCGTGGTGCTTCTTCCCCTGGGACAAGAACCTTCACGTCCCTTCAGACCCACGAAAAGCCGCCCGCACCACTTGGATGTTGGTTAGAGTGGGAGGTAGAAGACGACAGACCAAAGTAAGTTTAAAACCAGCTTTAACACAGGTAAAACAAACGTCTAGAACACAAAATACCTTAACCCTTCATGCTCTAGCTTCTTGCTTAGCTCATTACAAATGTACCAGTCAGTTTAGCAGTGCAGAGCACACCACATTAAGTGACAAAAATGCCAGTTTGCTCACCTGCAAACATTATCTAACATTACCAACAACGCCAAGACACGACCAGAAGGTGAAAAGCAACGAGAAAACACAACTGGAGGATGCTCGGGGTTGGACCAAGCACCCTGTGCGCTGCAGGGCCAGTTCGTGGAGCCCCCGGAGCTGCTCGTGCGCCGCAGCCACTGCCACCTCCCCGCGCTGAGCCGGCGCAGGCACGCGGCCCCACGCTCCCCACATTCAGAAGCTGCACTCATGTGGAAAGCTGGCGCCTCACGGCACGCAGCAAAGACACGGGACGGCAGAATGGGCTGATACGTTCAATTTAGCTCTAATCTACGTGGATAACAATACCAAACCCGCAGGACAGACACCTCCAGGAAGGCCCCCGCACAGCTTTCCCCAAGGACCGCACCACAGAGATGGCAGTGGTCCCTGCCACCGCTGCCGTGGAGGACAAGTTAAGCCAAGGATGCCTTTGGTGTTCTGCAATCGCATTCTGAAACACCTGCACAACGCCAGATCTTAACCAAAATGACCAAATCCCGTTGTGTCCTCGCACTCACGAGTGGCATCTGTCACCACACCAAGGCCACGGCAGCAGCAGGAAAGGAGAGAGCAGCAGATACACCCCGAGACCTGAAGCACTTCAATGGCAGCACCACGTCCCATGCCTCAGGGGTCAGAGAACCCCTTGGGCACGGCCATGCCAGAGCTGAAGTCGGGGTTAGGAAGGCCAGGCCAGGGCCTGCGGTGCAGACAGGGGAGGTGAAGTGTGTGGAATGGTCTGGCCTGGTCAGGAAGAGGTTAAGGCTGCCTCAGCCTGCAATCTGATAAAGGCTCTGCAGAAAGCAGGTTCTCTGTGTTGAGATACGATGGCACTAACCTTTATTGATCCGCAATCAGAGAACTTTGCTTATCTCTCTCCTGTGATATGCTGCCCTCCGTACTCAACTCGTGTTTAATGCACTGCTGGCCATCCCGCGCTCTTTACAGCTCACACCACCGTATTTCACAGCCGGCTCCAGGGACGAGACACAGGTGAGGGATGAGACGCACGCGTGCATCCCCATCCCACCGCCTCCTGCAGCGGGAACCCACGTTTCAGAGACACAGCACCCACCTGCACGGGACACCTGACAAAAGAGGGGTGAACAGCACGGACGTGGTCCCTGGCCTTACCCCTCGTGTGCGGTTGTGGGGCTCCAGTCTGAACCCAAGGCGAGCTCGTGCCCGCTGGAGTCACTGCTTCTGGGAGAGTGCTCATTTGCACTCAACTTTTATTGCTTTACAAAAAAGACACTTTACTTTTAGCCTCAACTTCCTTTTTAATATTTGGGGTGCCCCACAGGGACCCCAATCAGGCTGTGCAGACAAATCAGAGCAAGAAAATTAGGAAGAAAAGTCCACTTTGCACAGGACAAATTACTGCAGATTACTGTTCTGATGCAGTCTGGTGATTCTGATAGCTTCAGACATGCACTGAACTCTCTTTTTTTAATTAATGGTCTTTGAACCACGTGCTTCTTAAAATAGTAAATTACACCCTTCCACAGTTGGTTGAAATAAATTCAGATCACCACCTGAATCACCAACCTGGGCGGCACAAAAATCCCAAACTTAGATTTCCTGCAAGTTGAGACACTCGAATTGGAAGCTCTGGGCTGTAATCCACTGATACTCCTGCTCACCTGTCAAGTCCATGTACAGAGCACTGAGCATCTCAGGATCCAAAGAAGGAGAAAGGCAAGGGCCAGTGGCTGAGCCATGCTCTGTCTCTGCCAGCTGGAGAGAAACCCCACAGACCCCGAGGGAAAAGTAAACCTGAGCAGCCAGAGGTGCTGCCAGGGAGCGGTTTCCGTCCTGGAGCCGTGTGATGCTGACGGTGGCAGCCACCGGGGTGACCCCGCTGCGCTGGGGACAGCGGCTGAGCCCAGTTCGTTACCTGCACCGGCTGCAACGAGCAAGGAGCCACTCGCGCTGCACAGAGCCACATAGCCCCAGGGCAGCCCTGCATGAGAGCCGGCCCTGCATCACGGCCAGGGACCCCTGCGCCGCTGCCAGGGACCCTGTGCTGCTTCAGGCCACCACAAGGGTAAATGTATGGCCACAAAGTCTGCAGCGTCAGAGCAAAAAACTGATTTGGAAACAGTAGAGAACCCTTGTTCCAACCTGCCCTTGCCTCAGGCATCGGCACCATCAGGTGTGAGCAAGATTCAAATATTGCAGGTCTTACACACGGGACTGAGTCAGCTTTGACCTCTTTAGCATCAGCTCTTTGGAGGGTCTGGTCGACACTGAAGATTTTCCAGCTTTACCCTGCTGCTATTTCACCAATGCTTGCACCTCTCCTAACCTGAGAGGAGCCGCAGAGGCTGCTCCTCCGCACCCCCCCATCGCACCAGGATTGTATAGAAAGTGTTCAGACACTTCGACTGCTCAACACCTCCACAAAAAAGCTTCTGGTGTCAACACATCCTGCTGCAGCTCCGCATCTCCCCTCTGTTACGGATGGATCATGAGACTCAGCAGCGCTTGGGACAGACACAACGGTAACGAACATCCCATACAACAGCTTCACCACACCGGGGAAACGGCTCGATGCGGCCGGCGCAGAGGTGAGCAGGTAAACAACTTCATTTTGGAGACCATGGTCCAGACAGCGGCGCAGCCCAGGGCAGTCTGGCAGAGCCGGCTCGGCCCAGTGTCACCCAGTAACACCACCACAGTGTTCCTGTACAAGGGACACCCCAGGATACAGCTTAAGATGAAGATGTTTAACTCTGTGGGCACATCCTCACCTGCCTGGCAGTTTGTAACAGCGAGCGCCATCGCTCACTGGATCAACAAAAGCAGCAGTTTATTACCGTTTTAAATCTGGTTCCTCTGCTCCAGCTGCCGGACCGCTCTGTGTGTGAACACCACGCTGTGTATGTGGCTGCTCCCCCATGCCCCAAAAAGCCCAAACTGAACCCAAGGGGCCGACCCAAACCCCCCAACCGCCCATGGCCCCTGCGTCGGGCGATTCGGCCAAGCCCGGCCTCTGCCCCAAGAGGCTGCGTCGGAAGGGGAAGGCTCTTTCTTTTCTTTATTTAAAAGGTGCTGCTGGAGGTAGAAACACATGAAAGTCTGTGTAGGACAAGGGAAGGAATTATCCCTCCCATTGATTTTCGCTCTGGGGTATTAGAAAGAACACAGCATTTATCTGGAGATTTCTTCCCAAAGCTAACTACGGACTTTCAAACGTAAATGAGACTTGAAAGGGGCTTATCGGGAGATCTGCTGAAACCTCACCGGGATGGAGCTCTGATCCCTGTCCCTCTGCTGATCCCTGTCCCTCTGCCCGGGAGCTCTCTGATCCCTGTCCCTCTGGTGATCCCTGTCTCTCTGTCCCCCTCGGTCAGCTCAAAGCACTGTCCTCATCCCCAGCCTCAAACAGGCAACCGAGGGCGCTCAGCCCAGGGAAGGCAGCGGGGACAGCAGGGTCCCTGCACCCCTCCTCTTCCAGCAAGCATCCTGCAGACCTGCCTGCCTGCATTGCAGGGACCCAAGGGTCCGCTTCTGCAGAGCCATGGCCGTGGTGGCATCGGGACGTGGTGGTGCCCCTGGGAACCACCTCCGTGCTCCAGCAGCCAAAGCTATGCCCCGGGAGCGCAGCAGGACAAGCCCTGACCTGCAGAGCCCCCCCTGCGGCGTCCCCCAGCGCGTCCCCACCCTTCCAGCGTCCCAAACGCTGGCCCCACGCTGGGAAAAGCCCCTGAGCCTGGACTGCCGTGCGCTGTCTTTCCCAGGTAGCTGGGAGGTTGTAATTGGTGAGGCAGGAGATTAGAAATATCGGCAGCCTCTAAGTAAGACTTTAATTTACTGGCAGATCAATAGCGCTAGGGTTATATTGGCAAAGTGTCTACAACTCTATTGACTCACGCAATTCCTCTTATCAATTTATCAGAAATCTGGAAGCCAGAAGATATTGTTTGAAGAAAAAAGGCAGCAGGAGTTTGAACACTTAGCATGGGCTGCCCAATCAGGCTCTCAGCACTAAGCATTTTACAGCAGATGTATCTACTGCAAAGGAGGCTAATATATGATATGATTAAGAGCTAACTTGCTTCCTCACACACCACGCAGCCTTTTCAAGCTGCTTCTCACCTCAGACCTTTGCATCCAGAGAGTCACCAGGGCACACAGAGCCCTTGCAGCCCAAACCAGAACAAGAAAAAACAGGATTTCCCACCACAAGATCCTAAATCCAGACCCCTCTGCCTGGACCACACCCAGGCTGACCTCGGCTTCCTACAAAATCTCATCTTTCTGAAGTTAAAAGTCCCCTGCATCGCATCCCGGCCCTGCATCCCGGGCTAGGCTCCCTCTTAGAAAGAGACCAACTCAGCTGTAAATAAAAAAGTCTCAACTGGATTGGAGACATCCCAACCGCTTAATGGCTCTCCTCTTTTCAAATGCAGATTTGAACTTTTCACCCAGGGTCAGGCAGCTGGAGCCCGGCCGGGCCCCAGCGGGGACCAGGGGACCAGGCGCCGCAGTCTGCTCTGCTCTGCGATGGGCCACGGAGCAGCAGGGACTGCAGCATCCCGGACCCCCAGCAGCAGGGACCTCAGCATCCCAGAGCCCCAACGGCAGGGACCCCCAACAGCAGGGACCACAGCATCCCAGAGCCCCAACAGCAAAGGACCTCAGCATCCCAGAGCCCCAACAGCAGGGACCGCAGCATCCTGGACCCCCAGCAACATCCCAGATCCCCAGCAACGCAGACCACGGCATCCAAGACCCCCTGCAACATCCACCTTTCCCGTGGGAACCGGTGCTGGTGGCTCAGCCCCCTTCTCTGAAACAGGAACCTCTGTCTTCACCTGTCCCCAAAACGTCCCCTCCTGAGCAGAGCCCAGGCGCTGCTGGGGCACCTCTGCAGGTGAACCCCACGGTCAGGACACTGCCCCATGCACTGCAGCCCTGTGAGCAATCCCCAACCCTGCACCGGGCATGGCAATGGTACGGCTGCCATCGGTTGCCAGTGCCTGCGGCCAGACCACGAGTGGGGACTCCTGAGCAAGGCAACCAGGAGAGGTGGAAGCAGGGACAGCCCTGAAGTGGTGGGGAGCACCAGTGAGCACTGAACGAGTGCCTCCAGCATTGCTCATGGATGCTCACAGGGAAAAGTCCCTCCCTGAACCTCTCAGGGAAAGCCTGTCCATGGTCTGGACCAGAGGACGCCTTCTCCATCGCTGTGGAACCCCCGAGGCCGCCCAGCAACCCCTGCGTGGCACTGGGCACACCCCGGCTCCCAAACCTCTGCTGGCGTCAATGGGCTGTGCCGTGTGGTGCTTGGAAACGTCTGGAAGCAGCAAGGCGGGGATGGGGGCGGGAGGGCGCCTGCCCGTCAGACCCCCCCGCGCCAAGGACAGCAGTGGAGGAGCTTTAGAAAACCACCCGTGACAAGCGTGGTAGGAGGGTTCTGTGCACCAGGAATAATTGCCTCTCCTGAAGCTTTAATCATTGGGGTTGCCATGAGAAACTGACTTTTCTCCCCTCGGATTAATCAAAACCATGTTATTCAGCGTGGCAGCAGGACAGGCCTGCAATTCCACGTCCCTTTGTCTTGCAGGGTGTGAAAGGGAAGAGCAAAAGTGAGAGCAGGGTAAGAGCGCATCTCCGGGTCTAAAATCCAACGACGACAGACACCGCTGAGTACAAGAAGAGTTTTGTCAACTCAGAGAGGCACTGGAGCAGGAAACACAAAGAAAATACTCCAAACCCCCAGCCATTCAGGTGACAGTGAGAACGTGCAGCAACCAGGGCTCCAGCAGCTGCTAACTGCCTCTGGACCAGGTGGATACCCCTTGGAGCAGCTCTCACCTCAGGACGCGGAGCTTTGTACCAGCTTGGGTACATCTTCATTACAGCACTACAGAAGTCACTCCATTCCACCCCAAATTCACTGCTCCACCACCACGCAATGGGCTCCAAACAGGAGCAGTGTGGTGACAGCACACGATGCCTGCAGAGCGGCCCAGGCTCCCATCGCCGGATGGGAACCACAGCCCCAGCACCACCACAGCACCCGGGGCTGCTCCCGTCCTGTGGGGCCTGGTCCCCCTGCTGCAGCCCCCACTTGCACCCCCAGGGCAAGGCAAGGGGCTCATCCATCCTGCACCTCAGTAACTCCTCATCCACCCCATGGCTTTGTAATTCCTCATCCACCCCACAGCTCTGTAACTCCTCATCCATCCTGCACCTTGGTAATTCCTCATCTACCCCGTGGCTTGCTCAGCTCTGGCAAAAGCAAACACCTACAGAGACCACAAAAATCAGAAGGAATGGAAGACCAAATCAAGTGAAATCCTCAAGCCCAGCCGAGGACACAAAGACGCCGCTCCCGGGAGGGGAGGAAATGCCTGCTGTCCCTTCTGCAAAAGCAAAACTCAAGCTCCCAGCCAATGTCAAAGGCCAGCAATTCCCACTCCATCCTTGTCATGTCCAGGTCACCAGACGGGCCCTCAGAGCCTCTCGTCTGCTGAGAATCATTCATCTGATCGCATCTAATGCGCTCGATCTTGACGTTAGAAAGCAAACACTCGGCTTTTCCAGGACATAAAAAGTTGGTTTGGTTCTCCTCCTCCGCAGAGCAGCAACCTCCAGCGCCAGGCAGCAAAACCCAAAGCACGCAGCTACGGCAAGCAGCATGGGGGGACGGCAGCAGCGCTCCCCAGGGACCACCACCATCCCTGGGCAGTTCACACAACCGGGGCTGAGCTCCCCAAAGGAGCCCTGAGCGGAGCAGAGCCCATCTCCCGCAGAGCACCCGTCCTGCCCGCGCCCCCGCATCACCCCCATGCAGGCAGCGGGGACCCGGCAGTCAGATGCTGGTGTGGAGGAGTGGTTAGGGCAGGTCAGACCACCGAAATGGGGAGAATAAAGACCTTTTGCTAAAGCTCCGGGAAGCAGAGAGGAAAAAACGCTAATTAACCCAGCAGCAAGTTGTTCGTATTTGCATATAAATGCGGCCGCAAATCATTCCAAACAAGCCGGGGTGGCACACACAGCCCCGGCCCGGCCAGCGCGGGGGGCAGGCTGCCAGCGCTCCCGGGGGGCCGGGGAAGGGGCCTTATCTCCACCAACACTCCCATCACAACAGCAGCCACGGGGATGAGGTTTCTTTCCGTGTAAAACAAAGGAACGGGGTAAATCCCTCGGTCCCACTCAAGAGCACAGCAAAGGCTGGTAAAAGAGGGCCCAAAGTGCTGCCCCGCACTACGGAGCAAGGCTCCTCCTCGCCAAAGAGGCTGTCACAGGTCCCTGGGCGCCCAGCACCACAGGCCCCCAGGCACCCAGCACCCATGGATGTTCCTTGGGCGAAGCACCCGGCTCACGCCTGCAGGCTCCAGCACCTGCAGCCCCATTTGGGGAGCACAAGGGCAAGTGCTCAGGAGAGCCAAGAGATTCGAGGTCCAAGTCCTCGAGGTGCCGAGGAGGCTTCACCTGCAAGCTCTGTCTCCAGGACGCGTGGTGAATGCCCAACCACCAGAAACGCTAAAAATGACCTGTCCAGAGCAAAACCCAGGGCGATGACTGCAGTCCAGCGGGCTCGCCCTTCCACAACCCCAACCTTGCTGCATCACACCATGTTTCACCCAAGCTCCCCTCCTCGCTGCTGGGATTTTGGGACGTTTCTCTGGTGCCCACAGAGGTGCCCACCCCAGCCCGACCCTCCCAGCACACCTGAAGGACTGGGACAGAACGGGGTCGCTCTGCACTCGCACACTTTGCATTTGCCTGATGAGTCACCAGTAACCACAGAGGAGTCGATATTACACTAAATTTACTATTTTTCCTCTGACAAAACAGCTCAATCTGAGATTCCAGTGTTTTGAGGTTCTGCTTGTTTACCCCTGCTCCCTGGCTGGCATCTTAGGATTTAAAAGAAAACTCTAGAAATTACCAGTTTACATCAAGGCTTTAAAAAAAAAAAATCCAATTTCTAATTTTAAACAGGAAACTCTCCCTGGCGAGAGCCCAAGAACCCCTCCACGGTGACTTGTGCTCAACGCCAGCTCTCGTCGCTGCAGCTCTGAGCGCAGCAAACGGCCCCATCCCACCTCTGCGGAGCATCCCAGGGCCACCTGCTCCCCCCCGGACACACAGAGCCCCTATGCAAGCAGGAAACCTTCACCGGCTGCACCCAGGCATCCACAGAGCAGCGCCCAAGATCCCTTGCCCTGATCCGCAGCCAAGGAGCACGCCCGGGTTCTCTGGAGGCCGCAGCATGACACATGTAAACAGGAGCCAAGTCTGAACCATCAAGCAAGATAGAGAGGATGCGCTCCCCCACCACAACAGATAACACACACCTAAACGGCTCCGGGAGAATATTAAAGCTGAGATATTCTAGACTCTTTTCCCTTACATGCAAAGTTTCAAAGCAGATATTATCACAGAAACCACAGCAGCGATCCCCGTCCTCATGTCCTGCATCATCCGGTTTAGAAACCACCCTTCTCGTTCGAGCTCCTGAGTGTGTGTTGGCAGGAGTCATCACCTTGATTTGTCCTGACTGGGAAGCCAGTTGCCAAGCTCACATTTTCACACTGAGGTATGAAGTTTTTCTTTGCTGATGACTTTGCACAGGACAAACCACTGCGAACAGCCAGAATCTGGTGGCTTTATACAGGAATTGCTCTTTGACGACAGGAAAATGGGCTCCATGTCTGTTGGGAAGAGGCTGAAGCAATGGGAATGTGAGCTGATGGTTGTACTGACACAGCCACATCACACAGCGACTGACGGAGGGAACCGCACGACCCTGCCCGCACAACCGGCGCCGGCCGAAGCGGTGACACAGTCCCACGCACAAGTGAGCGTGACCACACGACGGAGCTGGGTCACCTCATCCCCACCGAAACGGTACAGCAAGCCTGGCACAGCTCCCGCGCTGGGGCCGGCCTTAGCACAGGTAAGCCCAGCTCTGAGCCGAGCAAAACCTCACGCTTCGTTACGGATCATGGAGAAGAGGCAGCGGTCCCGACACGGCGAGCACCGGCGCTGTACCGGAGCAGCGCAGGGCAGTGGCTCAGCACGAGCTCCCAGCCATGGACATAGAGACTGAACGTGCCTTGCTGTGGAGCCCTAACACCCGACTGACAAACACTGAGAAACCACGCAAACACAGCTGACACAGGAGCTCAGCAGCCCCTGTCAGCAGTGTGGGTCCCCTCCATCCCCTCAGTGCCACCAGGTACAGCCCAGACCTGTACATCACTAAAATCAGGGCCTTCCCCCACAGCAGCCCCGCACCAAGGGCACTCGTGGGCCCCAACCCAACACACACAGCTGCCTCGTGCTGCCGCCCCTCGGAGGGGCACCCCCTCCTGCCCCGCACAGCCCCTCCCTTAGTACAGCAACCCCTGCACCACCAAACCATATCACGCTGTTGTTTCACATGGACGGGAAGCTGGCCAAAAAAACCCAACAAAAAGTTGACTTTGAGGAAGCTCTTCTTTTTTTCTCCTTTGGCAGAGCTTTTCTAACGCAGGTCCCTTCCCTAAACTGCTTCCCCATGCCACTGCCCCAAAGCTCTGTGCCAGCAAAAAGGAAAAGCATTCAAGCCACAGCCACCCTGAGGAGCGGGATTGGCTTTGAACACCTGTGAAATGATGGCCTCGTCCTGTTCCTGCCACCCTGGTCCTGCTCCCAACACCCGTCCTGCTCCCAACACACACCCGTCCCTCCGTATGGCACCCCTATGAACACCAGCAACGCAGTGCACAGCGTGTGAACGCAGCACGATCCGCTCACCCCGGTGCGGGAACCTGCTCGTGGAGGTTCTTGTTTTGGTTCAAAATCAACCAGCTCTGGTGCAGCTTGTAACTGCTTCCAATTCAATTAAGCCAAACTAAAACAAACCACTCTTGAACTGAAAATAATGTCCACGGGGCATTCTAATGTGTAAGTAAATCCTTTGAAAAAATAATAATAAATCAATGCAAACTTCTCTAAGGAGGAAGGTGTGCTGGTAAGCAGAGGGTATTTGTTATGAAAATCTCTGAAACAGTCAGAATTAGAAACCGAGCGCAGATTTTCAGACACTTCTCGGAGCGGAGCTGCACTGTTTACTGCAGACAGTATAAAGGATATCACCAGCGTGAAGTGAAGTCGACTTCAAAGCCACACAGCTTTGAGCCCCAAACATGCCAGAGCAACCTCATCCCAGGAAAACACATGCTCTATTTTTGTTAAGTGTTCCTCTTCCTCTGCTGTGCAAGAGCCTCATATGAGGAAGAAGGAACCTTAGAAAAAACGAACACCAAAAAACTCAGCACACAATGAAAACATCACAGAACAAACACCCTGCTCTCTGCTGCTGTACCCGCAGTAGCTGTTTCTACCAAAAGAAGCCTTCGTTTGTCATTACCTTCTCCTCTGTGCACAACCTGCACCTACGGCTCTCAGCCCTTTCACCCAGGGAGGCCGGGGCTCCCCAACAGCCCGCAGCTCGTTCCTGTTTAGGTGCTGTGCCACACTGAGCACAGGGACAGGGACACCACGACACCCAGGGGTCCTCACCAAACCTCATCAGGAGCATCTCACTAATCACTGCTGCTGCAGGGGCTCTGCGCCCAGAGGCACGAAGGGGCTGAGAAAAAGAAGAGAAAGCACCTGACACCCAGCTCCTGCCCCAGGTAACCAGTTCACAGCCCAGCGCCTCTCGAACTGAAAAGAAGGAAGACTCAGCTCCCAAGAAGAGCACCCATCGCTCCAGGGACACAGAGCAATGCTACTCAGAGAGGAGTCCTACTCATGGAGGAGCGGCTGCTTGGACACCACCGGTCCATTGCCACCAGCAGGACCTTGCAGTGGCCTCTGGCACGGGGTCTGCAGCCCTGGGCACAGCAGGAGGTGCTCAGCGCAGAGGAGCCACGGTGCCAGCCCTGCCACAAGGCTGACACTGCTCAGCACTGCACGCAGAACAGAGCTTGGCCTCCTCCACTGCCAGCCTTGAGGAGCCCCGGAGCCTCCAGAGCTTGGCTCAGCTGCTCCAGCATCTGCAGCTCTGGGGGCGAGCGGCGTCAGCCCCCACCATGAAGAGAGCTTTTCACACTGTGCTGCTCTGGCACCCACCCCAGCACCTGGGGAATTCACAGCAGCTCACGCAAACCTCCAGGACTTCCACGCTGCTCAAAACAAAGAGGAAACAGCAGAGAGGCTGGTTAAAATACAGCAACCAAGGGAAAAATGTGTGGCAGCTCCTTCAGACAGACATCACTATTGGTTCTGAAAGAGCAGAGGAGCACGAGGTGCTGACCACCCTCCCAGGGGCCGGGCACCCCACGCCAGCACGGAGCACACGTCCTGCTCCATGCGCAACGGAGCGGCAAGCACAGGGCGCAGGCTGGCAGCAACGCCTGGGGCTACCCCTCTGTTCCCCTCTACCCCTCTCCCTGCTGCGAGCTGTGCAGCATGGCCACAAAACTCATCCAATGGTCCTCCAGCATCAGCCTGCCATGAGGGAGCACACTGCTCCTCCACCATCCTTATTCTTTGGCTGACAACACAATCCCGCTCTTTGGCCAACACCACCCAACCGCTGGCCCGCTCCTCCATGCTGCCTCTTGCCATGGCCGTGCTGCAGAACCACCGTGGTGCCTACAGGAGCTCATCCAGAGGAAGAAGATGGGCTCACCTGCCTACACCTTCATATGCGGCTCTGCCTAGGCCTGGACTCCAAGAACCGTGGCCGACACGACCAGGCCTCCTCCACGCCACTGCTCTGTGCTCAGGAAGCAGCAAACCCAGGAAGGATGAAGAGATGTTACAAAACCAAGCCCAGCCGACCCCATTTCTCCAGCACCAGAGTCTCCAGTACAGCTCACCTGTGCGAAGTGCCAGGCCGCTCTGGGTGACCCCTCTCCAGCCCACCTCGCAGCAGGGCTGGCACTCACCACACATCACCCCAGCGAAACACCCCGTTCAGATGAGGAGATTCCCCTCTGCCCTCCCCAAAAGAGGTCAACTGAGGCGGGACCAGCAGTGATCCCATGGAACGAGGCCTGCAACCAACACACGGGATCTGTGGCGAGGAGGCAGCGCTCAGGACCCCGCTGCGCCATCGCTCGCGTGATGCACAGGTACGGGGGTCCAGACCTGCCACGTTACAAATGCATCACCCAGCTGCCCCCATCCTCTGCAAGGGGCCAGGATAAACACCCCCCCCCACCACCCCCCCCAAAGCATTGGGAAAAGGAGCAAGGCCAACAGCACGAGTTACTTCATCTATGACAAGGACAGAGGAGGAGAGGACGTCCTTCTCCAAGGACGTCAGCACAACCATGGCCACAGCACCGCACCCCGGGTAGGAAGGGGTTTGTGCACCAGAAACAGAGGGAACAAAGCGTAACAGCTTGGGAGTTATCTGGAAAGGGGGCAGGAAAAACTGAGAAAGTAAAAAAGAACCAAATGTAAGGATGTAACAACGCCCTGGGAATTTAAGACGCGTTATGATTTTTCATTATTAACCCCCACTTACGGTCTCTGCATGTGAACTACGCATTATCCCACTGCATGCTCCAGCTGAGGCAAACATTTGGTGGCTTGCCCAAAGTCAGCGTCAGAGCTAAAACGGATCTTCTGACTTCCAAACAAGCTCACAGTGTTAAGCTGCTTTTAACTGTCTCTATGGAAGATGAAAAACAGCGAGAAGAAAGGAATTGGAGAAGGAAGGATGTAAGACTAAAAGGGACAAAATTAACAGGACAGAATTAAAAAGGAGAAATTTATGCTCTGACATCTGAGGAGCTTTCGAGGAGCAGACGCCTGGGTGCTGCAGACCTGTCTCCCAGAGGAAAGGCCGCAGCTCTTGTTCCTCAATGCCGGAGGTGAATGCATGAGCCCCGGTGGGACCCATTGGGTGCCCCTACTCCAGCACCAGGCCCAGCACCGCCCTGGGCACCTGCCGTCCACACGTCACTGGGGAAGGCAGCCCTGCTCCGGCCCCACGGCTGCCACTGCCTGCATGGAGCTGCGTGTAAATCCCGCTGCCGGCTGTGCAGCACCACACTGGGGGGCCGGGGGCGCCCGGCGTCAGACACCAACAAAGCAGAAGGTTAATTTGAGGCTGGCAGCCCCGCGCCGTGCCGGGCTCTGGCGCACTCTCCTGCCT
>NW_010196277.1:34295-35843 GCF_000695765.1 Mesitornis unicolor
GCTCCTCGGCCGGGTTTGGCTGGATCTCGTGCTGGCCAGCACAAGGCGACCCCAGTCCATGCAGGGACCCGCACCAGGAGCGGAGACCACCCCAGCACCGCCATCCTGGGTACCGCTTCCTGCTGCTGTGCATTGACATCCAGCGCTGCCAGACAGCAACTCCAGAGACCTGCGGCCTGGCGGCATCGCCTCCGTGGCCGTGCTGCAGGGATCCGCTGCACCCCGTGCTTGGGGGCTGCCCTGCTTCTGGGGAGGGCCTGCACACCAGCGGCTGCAGCACCAGGCACAGGTGAAGGGAATGAGCTGGCGTGCACAGCCCGAACCCAGGACAACTTCACTCCACAGGAGCAGCTCTGCTCAGCAGATCCTGCAGCTCCCAAACCTGCAGCAGACGCCAAGGAGCCAGTGCTTCACGCACTGCCCTGCTCAGCCATCGGAGCTGCCCTCCAGGCCTGCCAGCACCTTATCTCATTTCACAGCATCAAATACCTCCGTGAGGAACCCCTGGACTCGGCCTCATCCCAAACGATGTGCACCTGAGGGCACCTCCCAGCCCCAACGACGCACACCTGACTGCAGCTCAGCTGCTGCACCCCTGCCTCCCCCTTCCTCCCTCCACTCTGTTGTGGCAAGAAGAAGAAGACCAAAAACCTCTGAGCCGTCACCAGACGTCACAGATGTTCGGGAAACCCAGCAACCCAGCCCAGCAGGATCAAGCACATCATCGCGATGTTGCTATCAACGTTTAAGTACGTGCTCCGAATTCGGCGGTGAGCATCAGGCTGTTTGCGCGAGGCGGTTGGTGGCGGCGTGGCAAGAGCAGGGTTAAAGCTCCTGCTCCCGCACCAGGCCAACCAGCCATTTTGGAGCCAGGCTGCCACCAGCCAGGCAAGCGCGGCTGCGAGCCCCGAGCAAGGACTGGCTCTCCAGCAGGCATGCTCGGGCCATCAAAATAAACATTTGCTAAGGGCTAATGCGTTCCAGGCCCCGCAGGCTCCACTTTCCCAGATCCTGGGGCGCAGGGCGGATGGGATCAAACCTTTTACCAGAACTGCCGTGCGCATCGTCAGCATCGCCGCCCAGCAAAGGCGCCCGCGCGGCTCAGCCCTCTCCAGGTTCAAAACCCGACAGCACGGGCACCGCAGGGCCAGCACCCTCCTGTTCCCCAGCAGCACGCATCACGCCAGCGAAACCACTGGGAAACGTTTGTTTTCCAAGGGAAAAAATAAAAATATTGCCGCTCTGCTTTGCCTTTTCTTAGTGAGAGGCGTGTTTGGCACTTGTGATATAATGAAATTACCATCAACAGCCAAGTGTCGTTCTCCCAGCAGCAGACTCAAGGGCAAAGCAGGGTGGCCGCAGCCTGCCCGTGGCTGGGCCCCGCAGCACCCAGACCACACTCCTGCCCCACAGGCCGGGATCCTGGGCCCTCCTCAGCTGCTCCTGGCACACACCGGGAGCCACCCATCAGCCACGGCCTGCACGGCCACCGGCGCAGGGCTCCCTTCCCTTTTTATTTCCGAAAAATAATTTCAGAAGGGAATAGCC
>NW_010196277.1:35909-36298 GCF_000695765.1 Mesitornis unicolor
CGGTTGCTTTGGCGACCGCCAGCCGCCTCCCGCCCCGACAGATGGACATGTCTGTCCGGCGGAGCCAACGAGGAGGCGCTGGGAAGGGCTGGGAAGCGCCGGCTCCTGGCCGATGTAGCAGGACCCGAGGGAGCGAGACCTGCAGCACCTGCAGGGAAGGGGGGACACGGGGACGAGCGGCATAGCCCGCTCCTTCATCAGCGGCCGCGGGGCAGGAGTGCGCCGTGTCCCCGCTCCATCGGGATCCCTGACCCCTCGGCGAGGGCTGCTGCCTCCCTGCGCCCACAGCCAGGGAAGCCCAGCTCATCCACCCCGTTCGGTTTTGTTCTGTGCTTTTTTAACTAGCTGGAATTTATCTATTTCTCCAATCCCTGCCTACACACAAACCC
>NW_010196278.1:0-3151 GCF_000695765.1 Mesitornis unicolor
AAGGCCAAGTGCAAGGTCCTGCACCTGGGTAGGGGCAATCCCAAGCACACATACAGGGTGGGCAGAGAATGACTTGAGAGCAGTCCCGAGGAGAAGGACTTGGAGCTGTCAGTTGATGAAAAACTCAACCTGAGCTGTAAATGTGTGCTTGCAGCCCAGAATTCCAACCGCATACTGGGCTGCATCAAAAGAAGCGTGGGCAGCAGGTCAAGGGAGGTGATTGTGCCCCTCTACTCTGCTCTCGTGAGACCCGACCTGGAGTACTGCATCCAGTTCTGGGGATCTCAACATAAGAATGACATTGAGCTGTTGGTGCGGGTCCACAGGAGGGCCACAAAGATGGTCAGAGGACTGAAGCACCTCCCCTACGAGGACAGACTTGAGAGAGTTAGGGCTGTTCAGCCTGGAGAAGAGAAGGCTCCCAGGGGACTTTATTGTAGTCTTCCAGTTCCTGAAGGAGTTCTACAGGAAAGCTGGGGAGGGACTTTTTACAAGAGCAGGGAGCGATAGAACAAGGGGGAATGGTTTTAAACTGGAAGAGGGGAGATTTAGACTGGATATTAGGAAGAAATTCTCCCCTGTGAGGGTGGTGAGGCCCTGGCCCAGGTTGCCCAGAGAAGCTGTGGGTGCCCCCTCCCTGGCAGTGGCCAAGGCCAGGTTGGGTTACCTGGTCTAGTGGGAGGTGTCCCTGCCCATGGCAGGGGGGTTGAAACTAGATGATCTTTAAGGTCCTTTCCAACCCAAGCCATTCTATGATTGTATGATTTTATATACATATATATAGGCATGTAGAAAAGTAGTAGTGACTTGAGTGTAACGTATATGGTACAGAATAAGGGTGGAATGTCCTGATTTTCTAGGATTGATTTGTAGAATTCCGTTTTAATGCTTCAGCCAGAGCTGGATTTCTTTGAGGAAACGGCAGTGTTCACTGATTATATTTCTGTTTTCGTTATTGCTGGCAAATATTCGGGTTCTTCAAGGTTCTGCCTGCACCTATGTTTATAGTTTGCTTTGTTTTGGTTTGTTGGTTTTTTTTTCTTTCTTCTATCTGCACAAGAAAAAGAGGAGGGAGCAAGACTCCGGGATTCTCTGGGACAGGTGACCCAGGACAGATGATCCAAGCTGACCAATAAAGATGTGTTTTGTCCCATAAACATCACACTCACTATAAATTGGGGAGTTGGCAGAGTACAACCCCTTCCTCCTTCTTCTTCACCCCTTCTTTGATCTCCCTTCCCTTCTCCTTCGTGATGGCAGCCTGTCTCGGTTCCTGAGGCTTACTCCTCCTGTCACGTTTTCTTTGGCATATGACCAGTGGCTGCTGTTTGTGAGCTTAGTAAAACTGTGATTGCTTTATTATCATTGTTCCTATTCTTGTTAGAATTAATTGGCATTATTATCATTATTTAAGTTTGGGTTGTTTTAATTATTAAATAGTCTTTATCTGAACTTATGAGTTCTTTACTTTTACTCTCCTGATTCTCTCACCCATCCCACTGGGGAGGGGGAAGGGCGAGTGAATGAACTGCATGGTGTTTTAGCTGCTTGTTGGGTTAAACCATGACAATTGCCTTGAAGATTTGCATAAGAAAGATTCAAGAAAACGTACTAGCATACCAAGTGGCAGAAATTATCTAGGATATACAGTGTTGTTAACATACATGCTGATTACACAGAAAATAGAAGAGTTCTCCATTTTCCTCTACAGCTCAATAATTTTGCAGAGTTGTCAAAGTAAAAAGAAACATAATTTTGCTTTATTTATGCAAATAAATTACTATTTTGCTATTTTTATGCAGTCATTTCTCAGAGCACAATCTTTTTTTGAAAGAGCAAATATTTTCACACTGCAATACAAAGTAAATACCTTTATTCACACTTCTCAGTTTCTAAAAAGTTAATTTAAATATAAAATGTATTTCAAGATTTATTTTTCATCTTAAGTTATTTAAACTTATTTACAAATTTTGTTTTTTCTTCATTAAAGTACAGGATAATTTAATAATGTAAAAAAACTAAAATAATCATATTCAATATACTCTATTATAAAGCAAAGTGGTAATTTAAGAATACATTACTATATAGTCACAAACAATATTGTACTAAGAACTGGTAAACAGACTTGCAAGCAAGCAAAACAAAACAAATACCTTTAGCCTCCAATTATCTCCTACTTCTGTTTTGATTCTGTTTAACCAGTTTTCATCAAAGTAAGTTGGATCTCTGAAAACACATAAAAAGTTAGAACATTTGTTAAGAACACAGATTTAAAGTACTGATACCTTAGTGATTCATCATCTATTTTAGGAAGATTTAAGTGACTTCCTATATAGATATGGTCAGTATAAAAAAGTTCAGAATCCTACTATTATTCATTTATCTAAGTATTTACACTCTGCTCATATCCCAGCTTTATCTGCATGCTATGGGTAGGTAATACTTTGGAGGAAACTGCAGCACCTGGAAAGCATCTTGCAAATTTCTTCCATGTCTCCAAGTTGAAAGTGTTCCTTTCTACATGTTACAGATTATTGGCTAAAGCTGAGGCTTAAACTCTCAGGGGAAACTACCATGTTTACAATACTTGAAAACATTAGTAAAATTAAAGGTTTTTTCCACACATCAAGAATTACCATTGCTAGATGCTTGCTGCAACTCAAACAGGAAAGCTTGAGAGTGAACAAAATATTCTGCCTTCATAAACTCAAAAATTATAAAAGTGGCACTGGAATTAAGTATTTGCTACTGAGAACATACTTATCTGTAACACTTTCTATCAAACATCACAGTTTTTCCAAATATTTCTTCATGGCACTTCTTCACAAAAAGATTTGACATTACATTTCTTTAAAGGATTTTTCCATATTCTGCACTCTGATGAAACAATCAAGATAGACACAGAAAAAGGGAACACCTATTGCTTGTATAGCATGCTGCTATTTCTATAAACTCCCTCTTACACATCTTCCATGAGCTACTTATTCATGAAAACTAAAACTCCCTCTCTCTTGTCCCCCAATTCAGAGACAAGATTATCTAAAAGGGCAACATTTTCTAATGCTCATTAAAGTAATATTTTCCATTCTACAACACAGATTTAGGGCAGTTTTATGATCAGAACTAAAGAGAGATAGAAGTTCCCATCAAA
>NW_010196279.1:0-251 GCF_000695765.1 Mesitornis unicolor
GGCCGCCCACGTGGACGGCCACGTCGCAGAACTTGCCCTCCAGCCGCAGGCGATTCAGCGACTCCAGCAGCGCCGCCGCGTGCTGGGGGAACGAGATCTGCACCCGGCCGCCCTCCGCCGCCATCCGCGCTGACACCGGCCTGCGGGGACGCGGCCGTCAGGGAGGCCGGGGGACGCCGCTCGTTTGCCCCTCCTGGGCTATCTCCTGCTCCCTCAGGCTCCCTCTTGCCCCACGAGCTGTCCTGGTGCCC
>NW_010196280.1:0-470 GCF_000695765.1 Mesitornis unicolor
GGTTGGGGTGGTTTGGGGTGGTTTTTGGGGTGGTTTTGAGTGGTTTTGGGGGAGATGTGGGGGGTTTTGGGCAGCGAGAAGGGAGCAGGAATACGTCGGTCGCTGAGACGGAGCCACCACCGCCGCGGTTGATGGGGAGTTCAGAGCAACAAATCAGCTCTGCACGCTACCAAACCCAAACGGCTCTGACCCGTTACGGGTTCGAACGAGGGTTTTTTCGGTAAAACCAAGGCCAAGCGGAGCCTCCAGGCCCCAGTGGAGCCAAAACGGCCCCAAAACAGCCCCAGAACGGCCCCAGAACGGCCCCAAAAGCCGCGCGGAGCTTCCCCGCTTCACCTTTCAAATTCAGCAATTTCCAAAGAAAATGGAAATTCGAAATTCTCAAGCCTGGAGCCGGTGACAAATCCCACCCGAACGCGTCTCACGGGGGATTCAACCCCAATTCGCCCCCGTTGGGCCCATTTCAGAGC
>NW_010196280.1:508-760 GCF_000695765.1 Mesitornis unicolor
GTTTCCCAAATCCAACTCCAACCTGCCCTAAAATCACCAATTTTGCCCTCTTTTTTTTTTGGGAATTCTCCTCCAGAAATGCGATTCCTAACGGGAGCTTCAAGGATCCCATTGGGTTTTCCAGGTGGGGAACGGAGGGGAGGCAAAAGGAGGAGAAAAGCCCGGATTTTGGGTGTTTCGAGGCGTTCCTTCCACTGCCAGAAACCGAATTGCAGCCGTTTTTAGGGATTTTAGGATAACAACCGCTCCAAG
>NW_010196280.1:950-1319 GCF_000695765.1 Mesitornis unicolor
GTTCCAGATTCGCATTCCCCGGCGCCGCGGCAGGAGCGAAGCGCCTCCTTTTTTGGGGGCGGGTGGGTGAATTTTGAGGAAGAAATTCAGGGAAATAAAGCAGAAACGCTTCGGATTAACACAAGATCCCGTCAGGAAAACGGCTCCGGAGCTGAGAAACGTCCCCGGCGCCCGCTTGGCACACGAGAACCGACCCCAAAACGCCCTGGTTTCTGTGGTTTTATGGGGTTCTCCCCTGAATTCAGCGAAGTGCTGAGAAATGAGGGGTCTGGAAGGAAAAATAACCCCAAAAAAGGTGGTTTTCGGGGTGACCTTTGGGCCCTGGCCCTGCGGATGTTTCAGCTCCTTCAGGCGGCGGCGGCGGCTCCC